>NW_026728842.1:455000-480000 GCF_030272615.1 Cryptomeria japonica | reverse complement strand
AGGTGCGGCCTGCACGAAGTCGGAGCCCGGTTTGCCCCGGGTGTGCACCTCGGGTGGGCACCTTGGTGCGCATGCCTTGCCTGGGCTGCGCACCAGGGCGGGCTCAAGATGGCACCCGCGTTCCTTTTTTTTCACTATCTTTCAAAACGGAAATTTTAAAATCTCATTTTTTTTTGCCTTTTTCTGGAAATTAGTGAAGGCAGCGCATCAAAGGTGCGCAGCTCGCTGCCCACCACGGTGCGCAACGCCGGTGGGCACCCGGGAGTGCTTCGAAGTGTGCTCCAAGGTGCTGCGTGCACGTTGTCGGAGCCCGGTTTGCCCCGGGTGCGCACCTCGCGTGCACCTTCGTCGGGGTGGGCACCTTGGCTGGGTTTGCCCCGGCTGCGCTCCGAAGCGGGGTTATTGGAGCGCCGCCTCTTTTTTTGTCGGAGCGTTTGGTGGGGTTTCTCGCACTGGCTCTTCCCAGGCCCGGTTGCCACCCTGGCGCGCACGAAGTCGGAAGTAGGGTTAATTGCCCGGGTGCGCACCTTTGCCAGGGTGGGCACCTTGCCTGGGCTGCGCACCAGGGCGGGCTCAAGATGGCACCCGCGTTCCGTTTTTTTCACTATCTTTCAAAACGGAAATTTCAAAATCTCCTTTTTTTTTTGCCTTTTCTGGAAATTAGTGAAGGCAGCGCATCAAAGGTGCGCACCCGGGAGCGCTACGAAGTGTGCTCCAAGGTGCGGCGTGCACGTTGTCGGAGCCCGGTTTGCCCCGGGTGCGCACCTCGCCTGCACCTTGGCCGGGGTGGGCACCTTGGCTGGGTTTGCCCAGGGTGCGCTCCGGAGCGGGGTTACTGGAGCGCCCCCTCTTTTTTTGTCAGAGCGTTTGGTGGGGTTTCTCGCATTGGCTCTTCCCAGGCCCGGTTGTTGGGTGCGCTCCCACCCTGGCGCGCGCGAGGTTGGAAGTTGGGTTAATTGCCCGGGCGCGCACCTTCGCCAGGGTGGGCACCTTGGTGCGCACACCTTGGCTGGGCTGCGCACCAGGGCGGGCTCAAGATGGCACCAGCATTCCCTTTTTTTCACTATCTTTCAAAACGGAAATTTTAAAATCTCGTTTTTTTTTGCCTTTTATGGAAATTAGTGAAGGCATCGCATCAAAGGTGCGCACCTCGCTGCCCACCTTGGTGTGCTCCGAGGTGCCCACCACGGTGCGAACCCGGGAGCGCCCCGATGTGTGCTCCAAGGTGCGGCGTGCACGAAGTCGGACCCCGGTTTGCCCCGGGTGCGCACCTCGCGTGCACCTTGGTGCGCACACCTTGGCTGGGTTGCGCGCCCTGGTGGGCACCATGGTGCGCACCAAGGAGCGCTCCGAAGTGTGCTCCAAGGTGCGCCGTGCACGAAGTCGGAGCCCGGTTTGCCCCGGGTGCGCACCTCGCGTGCACCTTCGCCGCGGTGGGCACCATGGCGTGCACGAAGTCGGAGCCCGGTTTGCCCCGGGTGCGCACCTCGCGTGCACCTTCGCCGGGGTGGGCACCTTGGTGTGCAGACCTTGGCTGGGTTGCGCGCCCTGGTGGGCACCATGGTGCGCACCAAGGAGCGCTCCGAAGTGTGCTCCAAGGTGCGGCCTGCACGAAGTCGGAGCCCGGTTTGCCCCGGGTGTGCACCTCGGGTGGGCACCTTGGTGCGCATGCCTTGCCTGGGCTGCGCACCAGGGCGGGCTCAAGATGGCACCCGCGTTCCTTTTTTTTCACTATCTTTCAAAACGGAAATTTTAAAATCTCATTTTTTTTTGCCTTTTTCTGGAAATTAGTGAAGGCAGCGCATCAAAGGTGCGCAGCTCGCTGCCCACCACGGTGCGCAACGCCGGTGGGCACCCGGGAGTGCTTCGAAGTGTGCTCCAAGGTGCTGCGTGCACGTTGTCGGAGCCCGGTTTGCCCCGGGTGCGCACCTCGCGTGCACCTTCGTCGGGGTGGGCACCTTGGCTGGGTTTGCCCCGGCTGCGCTCCGAAGCGGGGTTATTGGAGCGCCGCCTCTTTTTTTGTCGGAGCGTTTGGTGGGGTTTCTCGCATTGGCTCTTCCCAGGCCCGGTTGCCACCCTGGCGCGCACGAAGTCGGAAGTAGGGTTAATTGCCCGGGTGCGCACCTTTGCCAGGGTGGGCACCTTGCCTGGGCTGCGCACCAGGGCGGGCTCAAGATGGCACCCGCGTTCCGTTTTTTTCACTATCTTTCAAAACGGAAATTTCAAAATCTCCTTTTTTTTTTGCCTTTTCTGGAAATTAGTGAAGGCAGCGCATCAAAGGTGCGCACCCGGGAGCGCTACGAAGTGTGCTCCAAGGTGCGGCGTGCACGTTGTCGGAGCCCGGTTTGCCTCGGGTGCGCACCTCGCCTGCACCTTGGCCGGGGTGGGCACCTTGGCTGGGTTTGCCCAGGGTGCGCTCCGGAGCGGGGTTACTGGAGCGCCCCCTCTTTTTTTGTCAGAGCGTTTGGTGGGGTTTCTCGCATTGGCTCTTCCCAGGCCCGGTTGTTGGGTGCGCTCCCACCCTGGCGCGCGCGAGGTTGGAAGTTGGGTTAATTGCCCGGGCGCGCACCTTCGCCAGGGTGGGCACCTTGGTGCGCACACCTTGGCTGGGCTGCGCACCAGGGCGGGCTCAAGATGGCACCAGCATTCCCTTTTTTTCACTATCTTTCAAAACGGAAATTTTAAAATCTCGTTTTTTTTTGCCTTTTATGGAAATTAGTGAAGGCATCGCATCAAAGGTGCGCACCTCGCTGCCCACCTTGGTGTGCTCCGAGGTGCCCACCACGGTGCGAACCCGGGAGCGCCCCGATGTGTGCTCCAAGGTGCGGCGTGCACGAAGTCGGACCCCGGTTTGCCCCGGGTGCGCACCTCGCGTGCACCTTGGTGCGCACACCTTGGCTGGGTTGCGCGCCCTGGTGGGCACCATGGTGCGCACCAAGGAGCGCTCCGAAGTGTGCTCCAAGGTGCGCCGTGCACGAAGTCGGAGCCCGGTTTGCCCCGGGTGCGCACCTCGCGTGCACCTTCGCCGCGGTGGGCACCATGGCGTGCACGAAGTCGGAGCCCGGTTTGCCCCGGGTGCGCACCTCGCGTGCACCTTCGCCGGGGTGGGCACCTTGGTGTGCAGACCTTGGCTGGGTTGCGCGCCCTGGTGGGCACCATGGTGCGCACCAAGGAGCGCTCCGAAGTGTGCTCCAAGGTGCGGCCTGCACGAAGTCGGAGCCCGGTTTGCCCCGGGTGTGCACCTCGGGTGGGCACCTTGGTGCGCATGCCTTGCCTGGGCTGCGCACCAGGGCGGGCTCAAGATGGCACCCGCGTTCCTTTTTTTTCACTATCTTTCAAAACGGAAATTTTAAAATCTCATTTTTTTTTGCCTTTTTCTGGAAATTAGTGAAGGCAGCGCATCAAAGGTGCGCAGCTCGCTGCCCACCACGGTGCGCAACGCCGGTGGGCACCCGGGAGTGCTTCGAAGTGTGCTCCAAGGTGCTGCGTGCACGTTGTCGGAGCCCGGTTTGCCCCGGGTGCGCACCTCGCGTGCACCTTCGTCGGGGTGGGCACCTTGGCTGGGTTTGCCCCGGCTGCGCTCCGAAGCGGGGTTATTGGAGCGCCGCCTCTTTTTTTGTCGGAGCGTTTGGTGGGGTTTCTCGCATTGGCTCTTCCCAGGCCCGGTTGCCACCCTGGCGCGCACGAAGTCGGAAGTAGGGTTAATTGCCCGGGTGCGCACCTTTGCCAGGGTGGGCACCTTGCCTGGGCTGCGCACCAGGGCGGGCTCAAGATGGCACCCGCGTTCCGTTTTTTTCACTATCTTTCAAAACGGAAATTTCAAAATCTCCTTTTTTTTTTGCCTTTTCTGGAAATTAGTGAAGGCAGCGCATCAAAGGTGCGCACCCGGGAGCGCTACGAAGTGTGCTCCAAGGTGCGGCGTGCACGTTGTCGGAGCCCGGTTTGCCTCGGGTGCGCACCTCGCCTGCACCTTGGCCGGGGTGGGCACCTTGGCTGGGTTTGCCCAGGGTGCGCTCCGGAGCGGGGTTACTGGAGCGCCCCCTCTTTTTTTGTCAGAGCGTTTGGTGGGGTTTCTCGCATTGGCTCTTCCCAGGCCCGGTTGTTGGGTGCGCTCCCACCCTGGCGCGCGCGAGGTTGGAAGTTGGGTTAATTGCCCGGGCGCGCACCTTCGCCAGGGTGGGCACCTTGGTGCGCACACCTTGGCTGGGCTGCGCACCAGGGCGGGCTCAAGATGGCACCAGCATTCCCTTTTTTTCACTATCTTTCAAAACGGAAATTTTAAAATCTCGTTTTTTTTTGCCTTTTATGGAAATTAGTGAAGGCATCGCATCAAAGGTGCGCACCTCGCTGCCCACCTTGGTGTGCTCCGAGGTGCCCACCACGGTGCGAACCCGGGAGCGCCCCGATGTGTGCTCCAAGGTGCGGCGTGCACGAAGTCGGACCCCGGTTTGCCCCGGGTGCGCACCTCGCGTGCACCTTGGTGCGCACACCTTGGCTGGGTTGCGCGCCCTGGTGGGCACCATGGTGCGCACCAAGGAGCGCTCCGAAGTGTGCTCCAAGGTGCGCCGTGCACGAAGTCGGAGCCCGGTTTGCCCCGGGTGCGCACCTCGCGTGCACCTTCGCCGCGGTGGGCACCATGGCGTGCACGAAGTCGGAGCCCGGTTTGCCCCGGGTGCGCACCTCGCGTGCACCTTCGCCGGGGTGGGCACCTTGGTGTGCAGACCTTGGCTGGGTTGCGCGCCCTGGTGGGCACCATGGTGCGCACCAAGGAGCGCTCCGAAGTGTGCTCCAAGGTGCGGCCTGCACGAAGTCGGAGCCCGGTTTGCCCCGGGTGTGCACCTCGGGTGGGCACCTTGGTGCGCATGCCTTGCCTGGGCTGCGCACCAGGGCGGGCTCAAGATGGCACCCGCGTTCCTTTTTTTTCACTATCTTTCAAAACGGAAATTTTAAAATCTCATTTTTTTTTGCCTTTTTCTGGAAATTAGTGAAGGCAGCGCATCAAAGGTGCGCACCTCGCTGCCCACCACGGTGCGCAACGCCGGTGGGCACCCGGGAGTGCTTCGAAGTGTGCTCCAAGGTGCTGCGTGCACGTTGTCGGAGCCCGGTTTGCCCCGGGTGCGCACCTCGCGTGCACCTTCGTCGGGGTGGGCACCTTGGCTGGGTTTGCCCCGGCTGCGCTCCGAAGCGGGGTTATTGGAGCGCAGCCTCTTTTTTTGTCGGAGCGTTTGGTGGGGTTTCTCGCATTGGCTCTTCCCAGGCCCGGTTGCCACCCTGGCGCGCACGAAGTCGGAAGTAGGGTTAATTGCCCGGGTGCGCACCTTTGCCAGGGTGGGCACCTTGCCTGGGCTGCGCACCAGGGCGGGCTCAAGATGGCACCCGCGTTCCATTTTTTTCACTATCTTTCAAAACGGAAATTTCAAAATCTCCTTTTTTTTTTGCCTTTTCTGGAAATTAGTGAAGGCAGCGCATCAAAGGTGCGCACCCGGGAGCGCTACGAAGTGTGCTCCAAGGTGCGGCGTGCACGTTGTCGGAGCCCGGTTTGCCTCGGGTGCGCACCTCGCCTGCACCTTGGCCGGGGTGGGCACCTTGGCTGGGTTTGCCCAGGGTGCGCTCCGGAGCGGGGTTACTGGAGCGCCCCCTCTTTTTTTGTCAGAGCGTTTGGTGGGGTTTCTCGCATTGGCTCTTCCCAGGCCCGGTTGTTGGGTGCGCTCCCACCCTGGCGCGCGCGAGGTTGGAAGTTGGGTTAATTGCCCGGGCGCGCACCTTCGCCAGGGTGGGCACCTTGGTGCGCACACCTTGGCTGGGCTGCGCACCAGGGCGGGCTCAAGATGGCACCAGCATTCCCTTTTTTTCACTATCTTTCAAAACGGAAATTTTAAAATCTCGTTTTTTTTTGCCTTTTATGGAAATTAGTGAAGGCATCGCATCAAAGGTGCGCACCTCGCTGCCCACCTTGGTGTGCTCCGAGGTGCCCACCACGGTGCGAACCCGGGAGCGCCCCGATGTGTGCTCCAAGGTGCGGCGTGCACGAAGTCGGACCCCGGTTTGCCCCGGGTGCGCACCTCGCGTGCACCTTGGTGCGCACACCTTGGCTGGGTTGCGCGCCCTGGTGGGCACCATGGTGCGCACCAAGGAGCGCTCCGAAGTGTGCTCCAAGGTGCGCCGTGCACGAAGTCGGAGCCCGGTTTGCCCCGGGTGCGCACCTCGCGTGCACCTTCGCCGCGGTGGGCACCATGGCGTGCACGAAGTCGGAGCCCGGTTTGCCCCGGGTGCGCACCTCGCGTGCACCTTCGCCGGGGTGGGCACCTTGGTGTGCAGACCTTGGCTGGGTTGCGCGCCCTGGTGGGCACCATGGTGCGCACCAAGGAGCGCTCCGAAGTGTGCTCCAAGGTGCGGCCTGCACGAAGTCGGAGCCCGGTTTGCCCCGGGTGTGCACCTCGGGTGGGCACCTTGGTGCGCATGCCTTGCCTGGGCTGCGCACCAGGGCGGGCTCAAGATGGCACCCGCGTTCCTTTTTTTTCACTATCTTTCAAAACGGAAATTTTAAAATCTCATTTTTTTTTGCCTTTTTCTGGAAATTAGTGAAGGCAGCGCATCAAAGGTGCGCACCTCGCTGCCCACCACGGTGCGCAACGCCGGTGGGCACCCGGGAGTGCTTCGAAGTGTGCTCCAAGGTGCTGCGTGCACGTTGTCGGAGCCCGGTTTGCCCCGGGTGCGCACCTCGCGTGCACCTTCGTCGGGGTGGGCACCTTGGCTGGGTTTGCCCCGGCTGCGCTCCGAAGCGGGGTTATTGGAGCGCCGCCTCTTTTTTTGTCGGAGCGTTTGGTGGGGTTTCTCGCATTGGCTCTTCCCAGGCCCGGTTGCCACCCTGGCGCGCACGAAGTCGGAAGTAGGGTTAATTGCCCGGGTGCGCACCTTTGCCAGGGTGGGCACCTTGCCTGGGCTGCGCACCAGGGCGGGCTCAAGATGGCACCCGCGTTCCATTTTTTTCACTATCTTTCAAAACGGAAATTTCAAAATCTCCTTTTTTTTTTGCCTTTTCTGGAAATTAGTGAAGGCAGCGCATCAAAGGTGCGCACCCGGGAGCGCTACGAAGTGTGCTCCAAGGTGCGGCGTGCACGTTGTCGGAGCCCGGTTTGCCTCGGGTGCGCACCTCGCCTGCACCTTGGCCGGGGTGGGCACCTTGGCTGGGTTTGCCCAGGGTGCGCTCCGGAGCGGGGTTACTGGAGCGCCCCCTCTTTTTTTGTCAGAGCGTTTGGTGGGGTTTCTCGCATTGGCTCTTCCCAGGCCCGGTTGTTGGGTGCGCTCCCACCCTGGCGCGCGCGAGGTTGGAAGTTGGGTTAATTGCCCGGGCGCGCACCTTCGCCAGGGTGGGCACCTTGGTGCGCACACCTTGGCTGGGCTGCGCACCAGGGCGGGCTCAAGATGGCACCAGCATTCCCTTTTTTTCACTATCTTTCAAAACGGAAATTTTAAAATCTCGTTTTTTTTTGCCTTTTATGGAAATTAGTGAAGGCATCGCATCAAAGGTGCGCACCTCGCTGCCCACCTTGGTGTGCTCCGAGGTGCCCACCACGGTGCGAACCCGGGAGCGCCCCGATGTGTGCTCCAAGGTGCGGCGTGCACGAAGTCGGACCCCGGTTTGCCCCGGGTGCGCACCTCGCGTGCACCTTGGTGCGCACACCTTGGCTGGGTTGCGCGCCCTGGTGGGCACCATGGTGCGCACCAAGGAGCGCTCCGAAGTGTGCTCCAAGGTGCGCCGTGCACGAAGTCGGAGCCCGGTTTGCCCCGGGTGCGCACCTCGCGTGCACCTTCGCCGCGGTGGGCACCATGGCGTGCACGAAGTCGGAGCCCGGTTTGCCCCGGGTGCGCACCTCGCGTGCACCTTCGCCGGGGTGGGCACCTTGGTGTGCAGACCTTGGCTGGGTTGCGCGCCCTGGTGGGCACCATGGTGCGCACCAAGGAGCGCTCCGAAGTGTGCTCCAAGGTGCAGCCTGCACGAAGTCGGAGCCCGGTTTGCCACCCTGGCGCGCACGAAGTCGGAAGTAGGGTTAATTGCCCGGGTGCGCACCTTTGCCAGGGTGGGCACCTTGCCTGGGCTGCGCACCAGGGCGGGCTCAAGATGGCACCCGCGTTCCCTTTTTTTCACTATCTTTCAAAACGGAAATTTCAAAATCTCCTTTTTTTTTTGCCTTTTCTGGAAATTAGTGAAGGCAGCGCATCAAAGGTGCGCACCCGGGAGCGCTACGAAGTGTGCTCCAAGGTGCGGCGTGCACGTTGTCGGAGCCCGGTTTGCCTCGGGTGCGCACCTCGCCTGCACCTTGGCCGGGGTGGGCACCTTGGCTGGGTTTGCCCAGGGTGCGCTCCGGAGCGGGGTTACTGGAGCGCCCCCTCTTTTTTTGTCAGAGCGTTTGGTGGGGTTTCTCGCATTGGCTCTTCCCAGGCCCGGTTGTTGGGTGCGCTCCCACCCTGGCGCGCGCGAGGTTGGAAGTTGGGTTAATTGCCCGGGCGCGCACCTTCGCCAGGGTGGGCACCTTGGTGCGCACACCTTGGCTGGGCTGCGCACCAGGGCGGGCTCAAGATGGCACCAGCATTCCCTTTTTTTCACTATCTTTCAAAACGGAAATTTTAAAATCTCGTTTTTTTTTGCCTTTTATGGAAATTAGTGAAGGCATCGCATCAAAGGTGCGCACCTCGCTGCCCACCTTGGTGTGCTCCGAGGTGCCCACCACGGTGCGAACCCGGGAGCGCCCCGATGTGTGCTCCAAGGTGCGGCGTGCACGAAGTCGGACCCCGGTTTGCCCCGGGTGCGCACCTCGCGTGCACCTTGGTGCGCACACCTTGGCTGGGTTGCGCGCCCTGGTGGGCACCATGGTGCGCACCAAGGAGCGCTCCGAAGTGTGCTCCAAGGTGCGCCGTGCACGAAGTCGGAGCCCGGTTTGCCCCGGGTGCGCACCTCGCGTGCACCTTCGCCGCGGTGGGCACCATGGCGTGCACGAAGTCGGAGCCCGGTTTGCCCCGGGTGCGCACCTCGCGTGCACCTTCGCCGGGGTGGGCACCTTGGTGTGCAGACCTTGGCTGGGTTGCGCGCCCTGGTGGGCACCATGGTGCGCACCAAGGAGCGCTCCGAAGTGTGCTCCAAGGTGCGGCCTGCACGAAGTCGGAGCCCGGTTTGCCACCCTGGCGCGCACGAAGTCGGAAGTAGGGTTAATTGCCCGGGTGCGCACCTTTGCCAGGGTGGGCACCTTGCCTGGGCTGCGCACCAGGGCGGGCTCAAGATGGCACCCGCGTTCCGTTTTTTTCACTATCTTTCAAAACGGAAATTTCAAAATCTCCTTTTTTTTTTGCCTTTTCTGGAAATTAGTGAAGGCAGCGCATCAAAGGTGCGCACCCGGGAGCGCTACGAAGTGTGCTCCAAGGTGCGGCGTGCACGTTGTCGGAGCCCGGTTTGCCCCGGGTGCGCACCTCGCCTGCACCTTGGCCGGGGTGGGCACCTTGGCTGGGTTTGCCCAGGGTGCGCTCCGAAGCGGGGTTACTGGAGCGCCCCCTCTTTTTTTGTCAGAGCGTTTGGTTGGGTTTCTCGCATTGGCTCTTCCCAGGCCCGGTTGTTGGGTGCGCTCCCACCCTGGCGCGCGCGAGGTTGGAAGTTGGGTTAATTGCCCGGGCGCGCACCTTCGCCAGGGTGGGCACCTTGGTGCGCACACCTTGGCTGGGCTGCGCACCAGGGCGGGCTCAAGATGGCACCAGCATTCCCTTTTTTTCACTATCTTTCAAAACGGAAATTTTAAAATCTCGTTTTTTTTTGCCTTTTATGGAAATTAGTGAAGGCATCGCATCAAAGGTGCGCACCTCGCTGCCCACCTTGGTGTGCTCCGAGGTGCCCACCACGGTGCGAACCCGGGAGCGCCCCGATGTGTGCTCCAAGGTGCGGCGTGCACGAAGTCGGACCCCGGTTTGCCCCGGGTGCGCACCTCGCGTGCACCTTGGTGCGCACACCTTGGCTGGGTTGCGCGCCCTGGTGGGCACCATGGTGCGCACCAAGGAGCGCTCCGAAGTGTGCTCCAAGGTGCGCCGTGCACGAAGTCGGAGCCCGGTTTGCCCCGGGTGCGCACCTCGCGTGCACCTTCGCCGCGGTGGGCACCATGGCGTGCACGAAGTCGGAGCCCGGTTTGCCCCGGGTGCGCACCTCGCGTGCACCTTCGCCGGGGTGGGCACCTTGGTGTGCAGACCTTGGCTGGGTTGCGCGCCCTGGTGGGCACCATGGTGCGCACCAAGGAGCGCTCCGAAGTGTGCTCCAAGGTGCGGCCTGCACGAAGTCGGAGCCCGGTTTGCCCCGGGTGTGCACCTCGGGTGGGCACCTTGGTGCGCATGCCTTGCCTGGGCTGCGCACCAGGGCGGGCTCAAGATGGCACCCGCGTTCCTTTTTTTTCACTATCTTTCAAAACGGAAATTTTAAAATCTCATTTTTTTTTGCCTTTTTCTGGAAATTAGTGAAGGCAGCGCATCAAAGGTGCGCAGCTCGCTGCCCACCACGGTGCGCAACGCCGGTGGGCACCCGGGAGTGCTTCGAAGTGTGCTCCAAGGTGCTGCGTGCACGTTGTCGGAGCCCGGTTTGCCCCGGGTGCGCACCTCGCGTGCACCTTCGTCGGGGTGGGCACCTTGGCTGGGTTTGCCCCGGCTGCGCTCCGAAGCGGGGTTATTGGAGCGCCGCCTCTTTTTTTGTCGGAGCGTTTGGTGGGGTTTCTCGCATTGGCTCTTCCCAGGCCCGGTTGCCACCCTGGCGCGCACGAAGTCGGAAGTAGGGTTAATTGCCCGGGTGCGCACCTTTGCCAGGGTGGGCACCTTGCCTGGGCTGCGCACCAGGGCGGGCTCAAGATGGCACCCGCGTTCCGTTTTTTTCACTATCTTTCAAAACGGAAATTTCAAAATCTCCTTTTTTTTTTGCCTTTTCTGGAAATTAGTGAAGGCAGCGCATCAAAGGTGCGCACCCGGGAGCGCTACGAAGTGTGCTCCAAGGTGCGGCGTGCACGTTGTCGGAGCCCGGTTTGCCTCGGGTGCGCACCTCGCCTGCACCTTGGCCGGGGTGGGCACCTTGGCTGGGTTTGCCCAGGGTGCGCTCTGGAGCGGGGTTACTGGAGCGCCCCCTCTTTTTTTGTCAGAGCGTTTGGTGGGGTTTCTCGCATTGGCTCTTCCCAGGCCCGGTTGTTGGGTGCGCTCCCACCCTGGCGCGCGCGAGGTTGGAAGTTGGGTTAATTGCCCGGGCGCGCACCTTCGCCAGGGTGGGCACCTTGGTGCGCACACCTTGGCTGGGCTGCGCACCAGGGCGGGCTCAAGATGGCACCAGCATTCCCTTTTTTTCACTATCTTTCAAAACGGAAATTTTAAAATCTCGTTTTTTTTTGCCTTTTATGGAAATTAGTGAAGGCATCGCATCAAAGGTGCGCACCTCGCTGCCCACCTTGGTGTGCTCCGAGGTGCCCACCACGGTGCGAACCCGGGAGCGCCCCGATGTGTGCTCCAAGGTGCGGCGTGCACGAAGTCGGACCCCGGTTTGCCCCGGGTGCGCACCTCGCGTGCACCTTGGTGCGCACACCTTGGCTGGGTTGCGCGCCCTGGTGGGCACCATGGTGCGCACCAAGGAGCGCTCCGAAGTGTGCTCCAAGGTGCGCCGTGCACGAAGTCGGAGCCCGGTTTGCCCCGGGTGCGCACCTCGCGTGCACCTTCGCCGCGGTGGGCACCATGGCGTGCACGAAGTCGGAGCCCGGTTTGCCCCGGGTGCGCACCTCGCGTGCACCTTCGCCGGGGTGGGCACCTTGGTGTGCAGACCTTGGCTGGGTTGCGCGCCCTGGTGGGCACCATGGTGCGCACCAAGGAGCGCTCCGAAGTGTGCTCCAAGGTGCGGCCTGCACGAAGTCGGAGTCCGGTTTGCCCCGGGTGCGCACCATGGCGTGCACGAAGTCGGAGCCCGGTTTGCCCCGGGTGCGCACCTCGCGTGCACCTTCGCCGGGGTGGGCACCTCGGCTGGTTTGCGCGCCCTGGTGCGCACCAAGGAGCGCTCCGAAGTGTGCTCCAAGGTGCGGCGTGCACGAAGTCGGAGCCCGGTTTGCCCCGGGTGCGCACCTCGCGTGCACCTTCGCCGCGGTGGGCACCTTGGCTGGGTTGGGCACCATTGAGCGCTCCGAAGTTTGCTCCAAGGTGCGCACCATGGCCCTCCAAGGTGCGCAGCATGGCGTGCACGAAGTCGGAGCCCGGTTTGCCCCGGGTGCGCACCTCGCGTGCACCTTCGCCAGGGTGGGCACCTCGGTGCGCACACCTTCTCAATGTTTTCTTGCCTTTTCTGGAAATTGGTGAAGGCAGCGCATCAAAGGTGCGCACCTCGGTGTGCTCCGAGGTGCGAACCCGAGAGCGCTTCGAGGTGCGCACGAAGTCAAAAGTCGGGTTAATTGCATTGTTTTCCCCGGGTGCGCTCCGAGGTGCGCAACATCGGTGCGCACCAAGGAGGGCTCCGAAGTGTGCTCCAAGGTGCGCACGATGGCGTGCACCTCTGGTGCGCACGATTCGGAGCTCGGTTTGCCCGGGGTGCGCACACCTTGGCTGGGTTGCGCACCTTTTGTGCGCTCCATGGTGCGTACGAAGTCGGAGCTCGGTTTGCCCCGGGTGCGCACCTTGATGCGCACGCCTTGGCTGGGCTGCGCACCTTGGTGGGCGCCTCCAAGGTGCGCACGAAGTCGAAGCTCGGTTTGCCCCGGGTGCGCACCTTGGTGGGCGCCATGGTGCACTCCGAGGTGCCCAAGATTGGTGCGCACCAAGGAGCGCTCCGAAGTGCGCTCCAAGGTGCGCAGGTGCGCGCGAAGTCGAAAGTTGGGTTAATTGTCCGGTTTGCCTCGGGTGCGCACCTTGCGTGCACCTTCGCCAGGGTGGGCGCCTTGGTGCGCACACCTTGGCTGGGCTGCGCACCCGGGCGCGCACACCTTGGCACCCGCGTTTCCTTCATTTTAAATTTTTTTTTTTTACAATCTCTCAAGTGGGAAATTCTATAATCTCAACTTTTTTTGCCTTTTCAGGAAACTTTTGAATGGAGCGCATCATTGGTGCGCTCCGAAGTGTGCTCCAAGGTGCGCACCTCTGGTGCGCTCCAAAGCTCTCTCCAGCTGCGTGCACCTGCCCCGGGCGCGCACCCGGCCCCGCCCAGCTTCGCTCACCTGTCCCGGGCGTCTGGTGCGGAACCTTAGAGTAAGAAACATCACCGTGCACCTTGGCCAACGTGCGCGACTCGACCGAGCGCGCACTGGCCGAGGTGCACACCGATTTCACCTGGGTGCGCGCGCAGCACCTCGGGCGCACCGGGGTGCGCGCACAACGCCCGGGTTGCACCGTGGCCTGTGTGCTCGGGGCGCCTCGGGTGCGCGCTCGGTGTCGCCCCGGCGCGCGCGGTAGTGCGGGCAACGCACCCCGGCCCGGCCCGGCCCCGACGAGAACGCAAACGGGCAAAAGGTTAATTCAAATAGCATTGCGACGCCCGGCGAAAAACTAAAAAAGGGTGCAACACCGGGACTTCCCGGGAGGTCACCCATCCCAGTACTACTCCGGCCCAAGCGCGCTTAACTGCGGAGTTCTGATGGGATCCGGTGCACTAACGCTGGTATGATCGCACCCGTTATGAGCTTGTCGCAGTGTGTACTTAGCAAACCGCGACCCACGTGCGAATCCACCCCGGCCACCCACCCCCGTCGAGGTGCACACCCTCCCTCGCGAAGTGCGCCCCGTTCGCCAAGTGTGAGCCCTGCCCGGGTGCACGCACCTTGCTAGGGCATCGGGTGTGCACCCGGCCCGGCCTACGTGCGTGCACCTGGACGGGGCGTCGTGTGCGTGCAGTGTCCCGTCTGCAACGCGGTGCCCACACACCACCTCGGGCGCAACGACCTGCGCTCACATGTGGGCCGAGTGCACCTTGGTGCATGTTCGGGGCGCCTCGGGTGCACGCTCGATCTTGCCCCGGTGCACCAAGGCGCTCGGTTTGCCCCGGGTGCGCACTTGGTGCAAGGTGGGCACCCAAAATAGGGATCAAGCACCAAAACACAAGTTTCGGGATGCAAAATGGGACCCAAGGACCACAAATGCGTTCCAAGACCCATGATGGGTCCACGAGAACAAAAATGTGTTCCGAGACTTAATAAACAAATATTGGGTTTTAGGAGAAGAAACATGCTCTGATGCCCAAAACGAGAATCGACCCCGAAAAGGCCACAGGCCAAAAGTGGGATGCGAGACAAAAAAAAATGGGACCCGAGGACCAAAATTGGGTTCCCAGGTCGAAGACAGGGCAACCGGACAAGAAACGACCTCTAAGGCTCGAAATGAGTCCCGACGACTAAAACTTGACAAGAAGCACCCATCAGGCACCCAACTCGACACCCATGGGATGCCGACCCACCCGGGCTTCCACCTAGCACACCTTGGCACCCACCCACCCTCACACCCAACCTCGCACCCAACTTAGCACCTTTGAACCCACATTGGCACTCACCCTGACCCTGGCACCTTGGAACCCACATTGGCACTCACCTTGACCCTGGCACCCACCTTTGCACTCACCTTGGGACCCACCCTGGCTCCCACCTCGGCACCCACCCAGACACCCACCTTGGTTCCTTGGCACCCACCTTGGATCCTTGGCACCCACCCCGACACCCACCTTGGCACGCAACTTGGCTACTTGCCACCCACCTTGGCTCCTTGAAGCCCACCCCGACAACCACCCCGTGACCTACCCTGGCTAGGGTTGGTGCACACCCACCCTGGTGCCCACCTTGGCACCCACCCTATGACCCACCTTGGCACGCACCTTAGTACCCACCCCGTTACCCACCCTAGGACCCACCCCGTGACCCACCTTGGCCAGGGTGGGTGCACCCACCCTGGTGCCCACCTTGGCACCCACCCATCCTAGCACCCAGCCTGTGACCGGGCTTGGAACCCAACCTTGCACCCGTCTTGGCCAGTGTGGGTGCGCACCCATCCTGGCACCCACGTTGTGACACACCCTTTAACCCACGCACCCTAGCACCCACGTTGGCACCCACCTTGGAACCCAACTTGGCACCCACCTCGGCACCCACCTTGACACTTGTGGACCCACCTTGCCACTCACCCTAGCATCGACCCATCCTAGCACCCACCCTGGCACCTTTGCACCCTAGCACTCACCCATCCTAGCACCTAACCTGTGACCCACCTTGACACTCACCCTCGCACCCACCTTGGAACCCAACCTAGCACCCACCCACCCTGACACCAACCCTAGCACCTACCCACCCTTGCACCCACCCTGTGACCCATCTTGGCACCCACCCATCCTACCACTCAACCTATCACCCACCTTCTCACCCACCTTGGCATCCACCTTAGCACCCACCCACACTGGCACCTTGGCACCCACCTCGGGCAAGGTGGGTGCACACCCACCCTGGCACCCAATTTAGAACCCACCGAGCATGTTACCCACCTTGGCACCCACATTGCAGCCCACCCTAGTACCCACCCTATGACCCACATTGGCATCCACACCCTAGCACCCAGGCACCTCGACACCCGCCTTGACACCCACCCTAGCACTGAACCTGTGACCCACCTTGGAACTCACCCTAGAACCCACCCACCCTGTGAACCACCTTGGCATCCACCTTAGCACCCACCCACCTTGGCACCCACTCTAGCACTCACCCATCCTAACACCCAACTTGTTACCCACCTTGGCACCCGCCCTCGCGTCCACCTTGAAACCCACCCTAGCACCCACCCACGCAGGAGCCCACCTTGGCACCCAACCTAACACCCACGCATCCTGGCACCCAACTTGTGACCCACCTTGGAACCCACCCTAGTACCCACCTTTGAACCCACTATATCACCAACCCACCTTGGCACCCACCCTATGACCCTCTTTGGAATCCACCCTAGCACGCACCCACCCTGGCACCCACCATGGAGCGCACCCTAGCACCCACCCACCTCGGCACGCACCTCAACACCCACCTTGGTGTGCGCACTGCGCCAACCTCTCAAAGACCCTATGTGGTGCGCTCCAAAGTGTACACCTTTGGTGCGCTCCAAGGTGCGCACCTTTGGTGCACACCAAAGTGTGCACCGAGGTGAGCACCAAAGTGCACTCCAGGGTGCACACCAAGGCGCGCACCTTTGGTGCGGTCAATGCAAACGAATTCGGAAGTTGGGGTCGATGTCGTAATCGCTGCTGCAGACTACACGTATGAGAATCAGACAAATAGCTTTATATAGGGGAGGTGTTGCGTTTGATGGGTCGACTCCCCTGGTTGTGTGCACTGCACCAACTTCAAAGACCCTGTCTTGTTTAAGAAGTCAAAAGTTGGGGTGGATGTCCTAATCATTGCTGCAGTCTACGCATGTATGAGAATCAGACAAATAGCTTATATAGGGGAGGTGTTGCATTCGGTGGGTTGACTCCCCTGGTTGTGCGCACTGCGCCAACCTCAAAGACCTTGTTTTCGTTTAGAAGCCGAAAGTTGGGGTCGATGTCCTAATTGCTCTTGCAGGCTACGCATGTATGAGAATCAGACAAATAGCTTATATAGGGGAGGTGTTGGGTTTGATGGGTCGACTCCCCTGGTTGTGCGCATTGCGCCAACCTCAAAGACCCTGCATTGCGGATGAAGTCGAAAGTCAGAGTTTGGTGTGCTACAAGGTGTGGTCGAAGGTGCTCACCTAGGTGTGCACCTTTGGAGCGCAGGAAAAGTGCCCTCCAAAAGTGCGCACCTTTGGAGTGCACAAAAGTGCCCTCCAAAAGTGCGCACCTTTGGAGCGCAGAAAAGTGCCCTCCAAAAAGTGCCCTCCAAAAGTGCGCACCTTTGGAGCGCAGAAAAGTGCCCTCCAAAAAGTGCCCTCCAAAAGTGCGCACCTTTGGAGCGCAGAAAAGTGCCCTCCAAAAAGTGCCCTCCAAAAGTGCGCACCTTTGGAGCGCAGAAAAGTGCCCTCCAAAAAGTGCCCTCCAAAAGTGCGCACCTTTGGAGCGCAGAAAAGTGCCCTCCAAAAAGTGCCCTCCAAAAGTGCGCACCTTTGGAGCGCAGAAAAGTGCCCTCCAAAAAGTGCCCTCCAAAAGTGCGCACCTTTGGAGCGCAGAAAAGTGCCCTCCAAAAAGTGCCCTCCAAAAGTGCGCACCTTTGGAGCGCAGAAAAGTGCCCTCCAAAAAGTGCCCTCCAAAAGTGCGCACCTTTGGAGCGCAGAAAAGTGCCCTCCAAAAAGTGCCCTCCAAAAGTGCGCACTTTTGGTGCGCACCAAAAGTGCGCACTTTTGGTGCGCACCAAAAGTGCGCACTTTTGGTGCGCACCAAGGCGCTGGTTCGGTCGTTGCAGGCGAGTTCGGAAGTTGGGGTCGATGTCCTGAGCGGAGGTGCAAACTACACAGGTGTCGGAATCGGACAAATAGCTTATATAGGGGAGGTGTATGCTTCGATGGGTCGACTCCCCAGGTTGAGCGCACCGCGCCAACCTCAAAGACCCTACGGTATGGATGAAGTCGGAAGTTGGGTCCGATGACCGATTCGATTAGTAGGTATGCTCATGAGGTCGGAATTTGGGTCCGATGACCTGCCATGTGTAGGAAGGCGAATGTTGGCACTGTGCGTTGCAAGGTGCACACCAAGGCGCTGGTGCGGTCTTTTTAGTCGAGTTCGGAAGTTGGGGTCGATGTCCTGATCGGAGGTGCAAGCTACACAGGTGTGGGAATCGGACAAATAGCTTATATAGGGGAGGTGTATGCTTCGTTGGGTCGACTCCCCGAGTTGAGCGCACCGCGCCAACCTCAAAGACCCTACGGTATGGATGAAGTCGGAAGTTGGGTCCGATGACCGATTCGATATGTAGGCATACTCGCGAGGTCGGAATTTGGGTCCGATGACCTGCCATGTTGAGGAAGGCGAATGTTGGCACTGTGCGTTGCAAGGTGCGCACCAAGGCGCTGGTTCGGTCGTTGCAGGCGAGTTCGGAAGTTGGGGTCGATGTCCTGATCGGAGGTGCAAACTACACAGGTGTGGGAATCGGACAAATAGCTTATATAGGGGAGGTGTATGCTTCGTTGGGTCGACTCCCCGGGTTGAGCGCACCGCGCCAACCTCAAAGACCCTACGGTATGGATGAAGTCGGAAGTTGGGTCCGATGACCGATTCGATATGTAGGCATACTCGCGAGGTCGGAATTTGGGTCCGATGACCTGCCATGTGCAGGAAGGCGAATGTTGGGACTGTGCGTCGCAAGGTGCGCACCAAGGCGCTGGTGCCGTCGTTGCAGTCGAGTTCGGAAGTTGGGGTCGATGTCCTGGTCAGAGGTGCAAACTACACAGGTGTGGGAATCGGACAAATAGCTTATATAGGGGAGGTGTATGCTTCGATGGGTCGACTCCCCGGGTTGAGCGCACCGCGCCAACCTCAGAGACCCTACAGTATGGATGAAGTCGGAAGTTGGGTCCGATGACCGATTCGATACGTATGCATATTCGCGAGGTCTGAATTTGTGTCCGATGACCTGCCATGCGCAGGAAGGCGGAATTTGGGTCCGATGACCGAGTTGATGGCGTGCCATGCGCAGAAAGGCGGAATTTGGGTCCGATGACCGAGTTGATGTTGATGGCCCGCCATGCATAGGAAGGCGGAATTTGGGTCCGATGACCGATTTGAAGGCGTGCCATACGCAGAAAGGCGGAGTTTGGGTCCGATGACCGAGTTGATATTGATGGCCCGCCATGCGCAGGAAGGCAGAATTTGGGTCCGATGACCTGACATACGCATGGAGTCCGACTCGGGGGCCGATGTTCGATTCGATGACTTGCATTGTGGGTAAAGTCGGAAGTTGTGGTCTTTGACCCGATTCGATGACCAGACTTCGGCTGCTTGAGAATCGGACAAATAACTTATATAGGGGAGGTAGTGTTCTCGAGCATCCTCCCCCCGTGCCCGTTTATGTCGATTGATGCTGGTGCTCTACTGGTTGGAGAGCTCGGATGCAAAAATCTTGCACCAGGATTTATCGATTGTGATGGACACGGCAAGTCTCCTGATTGCTATGCAGGAGCTCATCGTGAATCTCTATGCGGCCTTGGTATGGACTCGACCTGCGGAATGGTTCGGCAATGGTAGTCGCTCCAACACGTCCTTGCAGTGGCCACAGAGGTGATTCAACTAGAGCTCCAGTCTAGCTTTTGGGTTGCTTGGCGGACTGGTATAGCCGCGATCGAGTTCCGGCCATGAACGTTTTAGATAGCTCTTGGGCTTTCTGGGACGGAAGTCGGAAGTTTGGGCTGTTGTCCGATTTGATGACCATTCTTCGGATGTGTGAGAATCGGACAAATAACTTATATAGGGGACTGTGTTGTCTCACGCAGCCCCCTCCGTGCCCCTCTATCTCGACCGATGTTGGTGCTTGAAAGGGTTGGGATCGCTCGGATTTATAAACGTGCACCACCATTTGTCGAGTGTGAGGGACGCGGCAGGTCTCCTAAATGCTATGCGGGCGCTCTCTGAGAATCTCTATCCGGCCTCGACACAAACTAGTCTTGCTGAATGGTTTGGCACTGGTAGTCGATCTAACACGTCGTTGTTGTGGCCGCCTAGGCGATTCGATTCGAGCCCCCGTCTAGCTTTTGGGTTGCTTGGCGGATTTTGCCCTATCCGCAAGTGAGCTCGGTCCCTAAACGTTCGAGAAACCTGATTGCTATGTGCCGACTCTCTTTCTTGCGAGCCTCCATCTAGCTTTTGGGTCTCTACGGAACGGAAGTCGGAATCTGGGACCGTTGTTTGATTCGACGAGGCAGACTACGGTTGTGCGAGAATCGGACAAATAACTTATATAGGGGAGGTGTTGACTGGAGCATTCTCCCCCGTGCCCCTCTAACTCGACCAATGCTGGCGCTCGAACGGTGGTAGCGCTCGGATTTTCATTGAGCGCCAGCATTGGTCGATTTAGAGGGGCATGCGAGATTCCCGAATGCTATGCGAGGGCTCTAACGGAAATGTCTATTGGTTTCGGTATGGATGCAATTGCGAGTGGTTCGGCAAAGGTAGTCGTTCCGATGCGTCCATGTCGTGGCCAAATCGATAATTCGATTTGAGCCCTCGTATAGCATTTGGGTCT
Organism: Cryptomeria japonica; assembly: GCF_030272615.1. NCBI lineage: Eukaryota > Viridiplantae > Streptophyta > Pinopsida > Cupressales > Cupressaceae > Cryptomeria > Cryptomeria japonica. Next base: position 459,841 of record NW_026728842.1, on the reverse strand, counting down.
CTCGATGTGATTCCGCATTCCAGTCCCTTTGGGCACTGCTTGAGCCGCATCCCAGGGGGTTCCCTTCCCAATAATCTGCCTCGCAACCCGATTGCTATGCGGTGAGGCTCCTCGGCCGCCTCGGAACTATCTGTGTATCAGACGCATCGCGGGATAAGGGGTTGGCAACGGTAGTCGCCCCAAGCGCGTCCGATGCTTGGACCATTCCGAGGCGGCCCTGAAGCCTCTTCCGTCTAGCCGTTGGGTCCTTCTCGCCGCATCCCTCGCCTCGCACCCCGATTGCTATGCGGTGAGGCTCCTCGGCCGCCTTGGAACTATCTGTGTATCGGACGCGTCGCGGGATAAGGGGTTGTCACTGGTAGTCGCCCCAAGCGCGTCCGATGCTTGGACCATTCCGAGGCGGCCCTGAAGCCTCTTCCGTCTAGCCGTTGGGTCCTTCTCGCCGCATCCCTCGCCTCGCACCCCGATTGCTATGCGGTGAGGCTCCTCGGCCGCCTTGGAACTATCTGTGTATCGGACGCGTCGCGGGATAAGGGGTTGTCACTGGTAGTCGCCCCAAGCGCGTCCGATGCTTGGACCATTCCGAGGCGGCCCTGAAGCCTCTTCCGTCTAGCCGTTGGGTCCTTCTCGCCGCATCCCTCGCCTCGCACCCCGATTGCTATGCGGTGAGGCTCCTCGGCCGCCTTGGAACTATCTGTGTATCAGACGCGTCGCGGGATAAGGGGTTGTCACTGGTAGTCGCCCCAAGCGCGTCCGATGCTTGGACCATTCCGAGGCGGCCCTGAAGCCTCTTCCGTCTAGCCGTTGGGTCCTTCTCGCCGCATCCCTCGCCTCGCACCCCGATTGCTATGCGGTGAGGCTCCTCGGCCGCCTTGGAACTATCTGTGTATCGGACGCGTCGCGGGATAAGGGGTTGTCACTGGTAGTCGCCCCAAGCGCGTCCGATGCTTGGACCATTCCGAGGCGGCCCTGAAGCCTCTTCCGTCTAGCCGTTGGGTCCTTCTCGCCGCATCCCTCGCCTCGCACCCCGATTGCTATGCGGTGAGGCTCCTCGGCCGCCTTGGAACTATCTGTGTATCGGACGCGTCGCGGGATAAGGGGTTGTCACTGGTAGTCGCCCCAAGCGCGTCCGATGCTTGGACCATTCCGAGGCGGACCTGAAGCCTCTTCCCTCTAGCCGTTGGGGCTTTCTCGCCGCATCCCTCGCCTCGCACCCCGATTGCTATGCTGTGAGGCTCCTCGGCCGCCTCGGAACTATCTGTGTATCGGACGCATCGCGGGATAAGGGGTTGGCAGTGGTAGTCGCCCCAAGCGCGTCCGATGCTTGGACCATTCCGAGGCGGCCCTGAAGCCTCTTTCGTCAGCCGTTGGGGCCATCTCGCCGCATCCCCCACCTCGCACCACGATTGCTATGCTGTGAGGCTCCTCGGCCGCCTCGGAACTATCTGTGTATCGGACGCATCGCGGGATAAGGGGTTGGCAGTGGTAGTCGCCCCAAGCGCGTCCGATGCTTGGACTATTCCGAGGCGGCCCTGCAGCCTCTTCCGTGTAGCCTTTGGGGCCATCTCGCCGCATCCCTCGCCTCGCACCCCGATTGCTATGCGGTGAGGCTCATCGGCCGCCTGGGAACTATCTTCGTATCGGACGCATCGCGGGATAAGGGGTTGTCACTGGTAGTCGCCCCAAGCGCGTCCGATGCTTGGACTATTCCGAGGCGGCCCTGCAGCCTCTTCCGTCTAGCCGTTGGGGCCATCTCGCCGCATCCCCCACCTCCTCGGCTGCCTCGGAACTATCTGTGTATCGGACGCATCGCGGGATAAGGGGTTGGCAGTGGTAGTCGCCCCAAGCGCGTCCGATGCTTGGACTATTCCGAGGCGGCCCTGCAGCCTCTTCCGTCTAGCCTTTGGGGCCATCTCGCCGCATCCCTCACCTCGCACCCCGATTGCTATGCAGTGAGGCTCCTCGGCCGCCTGGGAACTATCTTCGTATCGGACGCATCGCGGGATAAGGGGTTGTCACTGGTAGTCGCCCCAAGGACGTCCGATGCTTGGACTATTCCGAGGCGGCCCTGCAGCCTCTTCCGTCTAGCCGTTGGGGCCATCTCGCCGCATCCCCCACCTCCTCGGCTGCCTCGGAACTATCTTCGTATCGGACGCATCGCGGGATAAGGGGTTGGCAGTGGTAGTCACCCCAAGCGCGTCCGATGCTTGGACTATTCCGAGGCGGCCCTGCAGCCTCTTCCGTCTAGCCTTTGGGGCCATCTCGCCGCATCCCTCGCCTCGCACCCCGATTGCTATGCGGTGAGGCTCCTCGGCCGCCTGGGAACTATCTTCGTATCGGACGCATCGCGGGATAAGGGGTTGTCACTGGTAGTCGCCCCAAGCGTGTCCGATGCTTGGACTATTCCGAGGCGGCCCTGCAGCCTCTTTCGTCTAACCGTTGGGGCCATCTCGCCGCATCCCCCACCTCGCACCCCGATTGCTATGCGGTGAGGCTCCTCGGCCGCCTTGGAACTATCTTCGTATCGGACGCATCGCGGGATAAGGGGTTGTCACTGGTAGTCGCCCCAAGCTGCGTCCGATGCTTGGACTATTCCGAGGCGGCCCTGTGGCCTCTTCCGTCTAGCCGTTGGGGCCATCTCGCCGCATCCCCCACCTCGCACCCCGATTGCTATGCGGTGAGGCTCCTCGGCCGCCTTGGAACTATCTTCGTATCGGACGCATCGCGAGATAAGGGGTTGTCACTGGTAGTCGCCCCAAGCACGTCCGATGCTTGGACTATTCCGAGGCGGCCCTGCAGCCTCTTCCGTCTAGCCGTTGGGGCCATCTCGCCGCATCCCCCACCTCGCACCCCGATTGCTATGCGGTGAGGCTCCTCGGCCGCCTTGGAACTATCTTCGTATCGGACGCATCGCGGGATAAGGGGTTGTCACTGGTAGTCGCCCCAAGCGCGTTCGATGCTTGGACTATTCCGAGGCGGCCCTGCAGCCTCTTCCGTCTAGCCGTTGGGGCCATCTCGCCGCATCCCCCACCTCGCACCCCGATTGCTATGCGGTGAGGCTCCTCGGCCGCCTTGGAACTATCTTCGTATCGGACGCATCGCGGGATAAGGGGTTGTCACTGGTAGTCGCCCCAAGCGCGTCCGATGCTTGGACTATTCCGAGGCGGCCCTGTGGCCTCCTCCGTCTAGCCGTTGGGGCCATCTCGCCGCATCCCCCCCCTTGCACCCGGATTGCTATGCGGTGAGGCTCCGATGCTTGGACTATTTCGAGGCGGCCCTGTGGCCTCTTCCGTCTAGCCGTTGGGGCCATCTCGCCGCATCCCCCCCCTTGCACCCGGATTGCTATGCGGTGAGGCTCCTGGGCCACCTTGGAACTATCTTCGTATCGGACGCATCGCGGGATAAGGGGTTGTCACTGGTAGTCGCCCCAAGCGCGTCCGATGCTTGGACTATTCCGAGGCGGCCCTGCAGCCTCTTTCGTCTAGCCGTTTGGGCCATCTCGCCGCATCCCCCACCTCGCACCCCGATTGCTATGCGGTGAGGCTCCTCGACCGCCTTGGAACTATCTTCGTATCGGACGCATCGCAGGATAAGGGGTTGTCACTGGTAGTCGCCCCAAGCGCGTCCGATGCTTGGACTATTCCGAGGCGGCCCTGCAGCCTCTTCCGTCTAGCCGTTGGGGCCATCTCGCCGCATCCCCCACCTCGCACCCCGATTGCTATGCGGTGATGCTCCTCGGCCGCTTTGGAACCATCTTCGAATCGGACGCATCGCGGGATAAGGGGTTGTCACTGGTAGTCGCCCCAAGCGCGTCCGATGCTTGGACCATTCCGAGGCGGCCCTGAAGCCTCTTCCGTCTAGCCGTTGGGGCCATCCGTCGCCTCGCACCCCCGATTGCTATGCGGTGAGGCTCCTCGGCCGCCTTGGAACCGTCTTCGTATCGGACGCATCGCGGGATAAGGGGTTGTCACTGGTAGTCGCCCCAAGCGCGTCCGATGCTCGGACCATTCCGAGGCGGCCCTGAAGCCTCTTCCGTCTAGCCATTGGGGCCATCTCGCCGCATCCGTCGCCTCGCACCCCCGATTGCTATGCGGTGAGGCTCCTCGGCCGCCTTGCAACCTTCTGTGTATCGGACGCATCGCGGGATAAGGGGTTGGCACTGGTAGTCGCCCCAAGCGCGTCCGATGCTTGGACCATACCGAGGTGGCCCTGAAGCCTCTTCCGTGTAGCCGTTGGGGCCTTCCCGCCCCATCCCTCGCCTCGCACCCCGATTGATATGCGGTGAGGCTCCTCGGCCGCGTTGGAACTATCTGTGTATCGGACGCATCGCGGGATAAGGGGTTGGCACTGGTAGTCGTCCCAATCGCGTCCGATGCTTGGACCATTCCGAGGCGGCCCTGCAGCCTCTTCCTAGTCGTCGGGGCCTTCCCGGCGCATCCTTCGCCTCGCATCCCGATTCCTATGCGGTGAGTCTTCTCGGCCGCCGCGGAACTATACCTGTTATCGCTACTGCATCCTTCGGCTGGTAACCTCCTCTGCCGCCTTGGAACGTTCTCTTTGTCGGACGCGTCGCGGGATAAGGGGTTGGCACTGGTAGTCGCCCCAAGCGCGCCTGATGCATAGACCGCTCCGAGTCGACCTTGCTTTCAGCCTCTCACATGCATAGACCTCTCTGAGTCGACCCTGCAGCCTCTCACGTTTAGCCTATGGAATCTCGCCTCACAACATGATTGCTATCCTTGATGCATCCCTTGCCTCGAGCCCTGATTGCTTTCTTGGCTGCATCCCTCCTCTCCTCACAGCCCAGTTGTCATCACTGCTTCATCCGTCGCTTCATGCAT
>NW_026728842.1:430000-445000 GCF_030272615.1 Cryptomeria japonica | reverse complement strand
TAGTGAAGGCAGCGCATCAAAGGTGCGCAATGCTGGTGCGAACCCGGGAGCGCTCCGATGTGTGCTCCAAGGTGCGGCGTGCACGAAGTCCGAGCCCGGTTTGCCCCGGGTGCGCACCTCGCGTGCACCTTCGCCGGGGTGAGCACCTTGGTGTGCAGACCTTGGCTGGGTTGCGCGCCCTGGTGCGCACCAAGGAGCGCTCTGAAGTGTGCTCCAAGGTGCGGCGTGCACGAAGTCGGAGCCCGGTTTGCCCCGGGTGTGCACCTCGCGTGCACCTTCGCTGCGGTGGGCACCTTGGCTGGGTTGCGCGCCTTGGTGGGCACCATGCAGTGCACGAAGTCGGAGCCCGGATTGCCCCGGGCGCGCACCTCCGCCAGGGTGGGCACCTTGGTGCGCACAACTTGCCTGGGCTGCGCACCAGGAAGGGCTCAAGATGGCACCCGCGTTCCGTTTTTTTCACTATCTTTCAGAACGGAAATTTTAAAATCTCGTTTTTTTTTGCCTTTTCTGGAAATTAGTGAAGGCAGCGCATCAAAGGTGCGCAACGCTGGTGCGAACCTGGGAGCGCTCCGATGTGTGCTCCAAGGTGCGGCGTGCACGAAGTCGGAGCCCGGTTTGCCCCGGGTGCGCACCTCGCGTGCACCTTCGCCGGGGTGGGCACCTTGGTGTGCAGACCTTGGCTGGGTTGCGCGCCCTGGTGGGCACCATGGTGCGCACCAAGGAGCGCTCCGAAGTGTGCTCCAAGGTGCGGCCTGCACGAAGTCGGAGCCCGGTTTGCCCCGGGTGTGCACCTCGGGTGGGCACCTTGGTGCGCATGCCTTGCCTGGGCTGCGCACCAGGGCGGGCTCAAGATGGCACCCGCGTTCCTTTTTTTTCACTATCTTTCAAAACGGAAATTTTAAAATCTCATTTTTTTTTGCCTTTTTCTGGAAATTAGTGAAGGCAGCGCATCAAAGGTGCGCAGCTCGCTGCCCACCACGGTGCGCAACGCCGGTGGGCACCCGGGAGTGCTTCGAAGTGTGCTCCAAGGTGCTGCGTGCACGTTGTCGGAGCCCGGTTTGCCCCGGGTGCGCTCCTCGCGTGCACCTTCGTCGGGGTGGGCACCTTGGCTGGGTTTGCCCCGGCTGCGCTCCGAAGCGGGGTTATTGGAGCGCCGCCTCTTTTTTTGTCGGAGCGTTTGGTGGGGTTTCTCGCATTGGCTCTTCCCAGGCCCGGTTGCCACCCTGGCGCGCACGAAGTCGGAAGTAGGGTTAATTGCCCGGGTGCGCACCTTTGCCAGGGTGGGCACCTTGCCTGGGCTGCGCACCAGGGCGGGCTCAAGATGGCACCCGCGTTCCGTTTTTTTCACTATCTTTCAAAACGGAAATTTCAAAATCTCCTTTTTTTTTTGCCTTTTCTGGAAATTAGTGAAGGCAGCGCATCAAAGGTGCGCACCCGGGAGCGCTACGAAGTGTGCTCCAAGGTGCGGCGTGCACGTTGTCGGAGCCCGGTTTGCCCCGGGTGCGCACCTCGCCTGCACCTTGGCCGGGGTGGGCACCTTGGCTGGGTTTGCCCAGGGTGCGCTCCGAAGCGGGGTTACTGGAGCGCCCCCTCTTTTTTTGTCAGAGCGTTTGGTGGGGTTTCTCGCATTGGCTCTTCCCAGGCCCGGTTGTTGGGTGCGCTCCCACCCTGGCGCGCGCGAGGTTGGAAGTTGGGTTAATTGCCCGGGCGCGCACCTTCGCCAGGGTGGGCACCTTGGTGCGCACACCTTGGCTGGGCTGCGCACCAGGGCGGGCTCAAGATGGCACCAGCATTCCCTTTTTTTCACTATCTTTCAAAACGGAAATTTTAAAATCTCGTTTTTTTTTGCCTTTTATGGAAATTAGTGAAGGCATCGCATCAAAGGTGCGCACCTCGCTGCCCACCTTGGTGTGCTCCGAGGTGCCCACCACGGTGCGAACCCGGGAGCGCCCCGATGTGTGCTCCAAGGTGCGGCGTGCACGAAGTCGGACCCCGGTTTGCCCCGGGTGCGCACCTCGCGTGCACCTTGGTGCGCACACCTTGGCTGGGTTGCGCGCCCTGGTGGGCACCATGGTGCGCACCAAGGAGCGCTCCGAAGTGTGCTCCAAGGTGCGCCGTGCACGAAGTCGGAGCCCGGTTTGCCCCGGGTGCGCACCTCGCGTGCACCTTCGCCGCGGTGGGCACCATGGCGTGCACGAAGTCGGAGCCCGGTTTGCCCCGGGTGCGCACCTCGCGTGCACCTTCGCCGGGGTGGGCACCTTGGTGTGCAGACCTTGGCTGGGTTGCGCGCCCTGGTGGGCACCATGGTGCGCACCAAGGAGCGCTCCGAAGTGTGCTCCAAGGTGCGGCCTGCACGAAGTCGGAGTCCGGTTTGCCCCGGGTGCGCACCATGGCGTGCACGAAGTCGGAGCCCGGTTTGCCCCGGGTGCGCACCTCGCGTGCACCTTCGCCGGGGTGGGCACCTCGGCTGGTTTGCGCGCCCTGGTGCGCACCAAGGAGCGCTCCGAAGTGTGCTCCAAGGTGCGGCGTGCACGAAGTCGGAGCCCGGTTTGCCCCGGGTGCGCACCTCGCGTGCACCTTCGCCGCGGTGGGCACCTTGGCTGGGTTGGGCACCATTGAGCGCTCCGAAGTTTGCTCCAAGGTGCGCACCATGGCCCTCCAAGGTGCGCAGCATGGCGTGCACGAAGTCGGAGCCCGGTTTGCCCCGGGTGCGCACCTCGCGTGCACCTTCGCCAGGGTGGGCACCTCGGTGCGCACACCTTCTCAATGTTTTCTTGCCTTTTCTGGAAATTGGTGAAGGCAGCGCATCAAAGGTGCGCACCTCGGTGTGCTCCGAGGTGCGAACCCGAGAGCGCTTCGAGGTGCGCACGAAGTCAAAAGTCGGGTTAATTGCATTGTTTTCCCCGGGTGCGCTCCGAGGTGCGCAACATCGGTGCGCACCAAGGAGGGCTCCGAAGTGTGCTCCAAGGTGCGCACGATGGCGTGCACCTCTGGTGCGCACGATTCGGAGCTCGGTTTGCCCGGGGTGCGCACACCTTGGCTGGGTTGCGCACCTTTTGTGCGCTCCATGGTGCGTACGAAGTCGGAGCTCGGTTTGCCCCGGGTGCGCACCTTGATGCGCACGCCTTGGCTGGGCTGCGCACCTTGGTGGGCGCCTCCAAGGTGCGCACGAAGTCGAAGCTCGGTTTGCCCCGGGTGCGCACCTTGGTGGGCGCCATGGTGCACTCCGAGGTGCCCAAGATTGGTGCGCACCAAGGAGCGCTCCGAAGTGCGCTCCAAGGTGCGCAGGTGCGCGCGAAGTCGAAAGTTGGGTTAATTGTCCGGTTTGCCTCGGGTGCGCACCTTGCGTGCACCTTCGCCAGGGTGGGCGCCTTGGTGCGCACACCTTGGCTGGGCTGCGCACCCGGGCGCGCACACCTTGGCACCCGCGTTTCCTTCATTTTAAATTTTTTTTTTTTACAATCTCTCAAGTGGGAAATTCTATAATCTCAACTTTTTTTGCCTTTTCAGGAAACTTTTGAATGGAGCGCATCATTGGTGCGCTCCGAAGTGTGCTCCAAGGTGCGCACCTCTGGTGCGCTCCAAAGCTCTCTCCAGCTGCGTGCACCTGCCCCGGGCGCGCACCCGGCCCCGCCCAGCTTCGCTCACCTGTCCCGGGCGTCTGGTGCGGAACCTTAGAGTAAGAAACATCACCGTGCACCTTGGCCAACGTGCGCGACTCGACCGAGCGCGCACTGGCCGAGGTGCACACCGATTTCACCTGGGTGCGCGCGCAGCACCTCGGGCGCACCGGGGTGCGCGCACAACGCCCGGGTTGCACCGTGGCCTGTGTGCTCGGGGCGCCTCGGGTGCGCGCTCGGTGTCGCCCCGGCGCGCGCGGTAGTGCGGGCAACGCACCCCGGCCCGGCCCGGCCCCGACGAGAACGCAAACGGGCAAAAGGTTAATTCAAATAGCATTGCGACGCCCGGCGAAAAACTAAAAAAGGGTGCAACACCGGGACTTCCCGGGAGGTCACCCATCCCAGTACTACTCCGGCCCAAGCGCGCTTAACTGCGGAGTTCTGATGGGATCCGGTGCACTAACGCTGGTATGATCGCACCCGTTATGAGCTTGTCGCAGTGTGTACTTAGCAAACCGCGACCCACGTGCGAATCCACCCCGGCCACCCACCCCCGTCGAGGTGCACACCCTCCCTCGCGAAGTGCGCCCCGTTCGCCAAGTGTGAGCCCTGCCCGGGTGCACGCACCTTGCTAGGGCATCGGGTGTGCACCCGGCCCGGCCTACGTGCGTGCACCTGGACGGGGCGTCGTGTGCGTGCAGTGTCCCGTCTGCAACGCGGTGCCCACACACCACCTCGGGCGCAACGACCTGCGCTCACATGTGGGCCGAGTGCACCTTGGTGCATGTTCGGGGCGCCTCGGGTGCACGCTCGATCTTGCCCCGGTGCACCAAGGCGCTCGGTTTGCCCCGGGTGCGCACTTGGTGCAAGGTGGGCACCCAAAATAGGGATCAAGCACCAAAACACAAGTTTCGGGATGCAAAATGGGACCCAAGGACCACAAATGCGTTCCAAGACCCATGATGGGTCCACGAGAACAAAAATGTGTTCCGAGACTTAATAAACAAATATTGGGTTTTAGGAGAAGAAACATGCTCTGATGCCCAAAACGAGAATCGACCCCGAAAAGGCCACAGGCCAAAAGTGGGATGCGAGACAAAAAAAAATGGGACCCGAGGACCAAAATTGGGTTCCCAGGTCGAAGACAGGGCAACCGGACAAGAAACGACCTCTAAGGCTCGAAATGAGTCCCGACGACTAAAACTTGACAAGAAGCACCCATCAGGCACCCAACTCGACACCCATGGGATGCCGACCCACCCGGGCTTCCACCTAGCACACCTTGGCACCCACCCACCCTCACACCCAACCTCGCACCCAACTTAGCACCTTTGAACCCACATTGGCACTCACCCTGACCCTGGCACCTTGGAACCCACATTGGCACTCACCTTGACCCTGGCACCCACCTTTGCACTCACCTTGGGACCCACCCTGGCTCCCACCTCGGCACCCACCCAGACACCCACCTTGGTTCCTTGGCACCCACCTTGGATCCTTGGCACCCACCCCGACACCCACCTTGGCACGCAACTTGGCTACTTGCCACCCACCTTGGCTCCTTGAAGCCCACCCCGACAACCACCCCGTGACCTACCCTGGCTAGGGTTGGTGCACACCCACCCTGGTGCCCACCTTGGCACCCACCCTATGACCCACCTTGGCACGCACCTTAGTACCCACCCCGTTACCCACCCTAGGACCCACCCCGTGACCCACCTTGGCCAGGGTGGGTGCACCCACCCTGGTGCCCACCTTGGCACCCACCCATCCTAGCACCCAGCCTGTGACCGGGCTTGGAACCCAACCTTGCACCCGTCTTGGCCAGTGTGGGTGCGCACCCATCCTGGCACCCACGTTGTGACACACCCTTTAACCCACGCACCCTAGCACCCACGTTGGCACCCACCTTGGAACCCAACTTGGCACCCACCTCGGCACCCACCTTGACACTTGTGGACCCACCTTGCCACTCACCCTAGCATCGACCCATCCTAGCACCCACCCTGGCACCTTTGCACCCTAGCACTCACCCATCCTAGCACCTAACCTGTGACCCACCTTGACACTCACCCTCGCACCCACCTTGGAACCCAACCTAGCACCCACCCACCCTGACACCAACCCTAGCACCTACCCACCCTTGCACCCACCCTGTGACCCATCTTGGCACCCACCCATCCTACCACTCAACCTATCACCCACCTTCTCACCCACCTTGGCATCCACCTTAGCACCCACCCACACTGGCACCTTGGCACCCACCTCGGGCAAGGTGGGTGCACACCCACCCTGGCACCCAATTTAGAACCCACCGAGCATGTTACCCACCTTGGCACCCACATTGCAGCCCACCCTAGTACCCACCCTATGACCCACATTGGCATCCACACCCTAGCACCCAGGCACCTCGACACCCGCCTTGACACCCACCCTAGCACTGAACCTGTGACCCACCTTGGAACTCACCCTAGAACCCACCCACCCTGTGAACCACCTTGGCATCCACCTTAGCACCCACCCACCTTGGCACCCACTCTAGCACTCACCCATCCTAACACCCAACTTGTTACCCACCTTGGCACCCGCCCTCGCGTCCACCTTGAAACCCACCCTAGCACCCACCCACGCAGGAGCCCACCTTGGCACCCAACCTAACACCCACGCATCCTGGCACCCAACTTGTGACCCACCTTGGAACCCACCCTAGTACCCACCTTTGAACCCACTATATCACCAACCCACCTTGGCACCCACCCTATGACCCTCTTTGGAATCCACCCTAGCACGCACCCACCCTGGCACCCACCATGGAGCGCACCCTAGCACCCACCCACCTCGGCACGCACCTCAACACCCACCTTGGTGTGCGCACTGCGCCAACCTCTCAAAGACCCTATGTGGTGCGCTCCAAAGTGTACACCTTTGGTGCGCTCCAAGGTGCGCACCTTTGGTGCACACCAAAGTGTGCACCGAGGTGAGCACCAAAGTGCACTCCAGGGTGCACACCAAGGCGCGCACCTTTGGTGCGGTCAATGCAAACGAATTCGGAAGTTGGGGTCGATGTCGTAATCGCTGCTGCAGACTACACGTATGAGAATCGGACAAATAGCTTTATATAGGGGAGGTGTTGCGTTTGATGGGTCGACTCCCCTGGTTGTGTGCACTGCACCAACTTCAAAGACCCTGTCTTGTTTAAGAAGTCAAAAGTTGGGGTGGATGTCCTAATCATTGCTGCAGTCTACGCATGTATGAGAATCAGACAAATAGCTTATATAGGGGAGGTGTTGCATTCGGTGGGTTGACTCCCCTGGTTGTGCGCACTGCGCCAACCTCAAAGACCTTGTTTTCGTTTAGAAGCCGAAAGTTGGGGTCGATGTCCTAATTGCTCTTGCAGGCTACGCATGTATGAGAATCAGACAAATAGCTTATATAGGGGAGGTGTTGGGTTTGATGGGTCGACTCCCCTGGTTGTGCGCATTGCGCCAACCTCAAAGACCCTGCATTGCGGATGAAGTCGAAAGTCAGAGTTTGGTGTGCTACAAGGTGTGGTCGAAGGTGCTCACCTAGGTGTGCACCTTTGGAGCGCAGGAAAAGTGCCCTCCAAAAGTGCGCACCTTTGGAGTGCACAAAAGTGCCCTCCAAAAGTGCGCACCTTTGGAGCGCAGAAAAGTGCCCTCCAAAAAGTGCCCTCCAAAAGTGCGCACCTTTGGAGCGCAGAAAAGTGCCCTCCAAAAAGTGCCCTCCAAAAGTGCGCACCTTTGGAGCGCAGAAAAGTGCCCTCCAAAAAGTGCCCTCCAAAAGTGCGCACCTTTGGAGCGCAGAAAAGTGCCCTCCAAAAAGTGCCCTCCAAAAGTGCGCACCTTTGGAGCGCAGAAAAGTGCCCTCCAAAAAGTGCCCTCCAAAAGTGCGCACCTTTGGAGCGCAGAAAAGTGCCCTCCAAAAAGTGCCCTCCAAAAGTGCGCACCTTTGGAGCGCAGAAAAGTGCCCTCCAAAAAGTGCCCTCCAAAAGTGCGCACCTTTGGAGCGCAGAAAAGTGCCCTCCAAAAAGTGCCCTCCAAAAGTGCGCACCTTTGGAGCGCAGAAAAGTGCCCTCCAAAAAGTGCCCTCCAAAAGTGCGCACTTTTGGTGCGCACCAAAAGTGCGCACTTTTGGTGCGCACCAAAAGTGCGCACTTTTGGTGCGCACCAAGGCGCTGGTTCGGTCGTTGCAGGCGAGTTCGGAAGTTGGGGTCGATGTCCTGAGCGGAGGTGCAAACTACACAGGTGTCGGAATCGGACAAATAGCTTATATAGGGGAGGTGTATGCTTCGATGGGTCGACTCCCCAGGTTGAGCGCACCGCGCCAACCTCAAAGACCCTACGGTATGGATGAAGTCGGAAGTTGGGTCCGATGACCGATTCGATTAGTAGGTATGCTCATGAGGTCGGAATTTGGGTCCGATGACCTGCCATGTGTAGGAAGGCGAATGTTGGCACTGTGCGTTGCAAGGTGCACACCAAGGCGCTGGTGCGGTCTTTTTAGTCGAGTTCGGAAGTTGGGGTCGATGTCCTGATCGGAGGTGCAAGCTACACAGGTGTGGGAATCGGACAAATAGCTTATATAGGGGAGGTGTATGCTTCGTTGGGTCGACTCCCCGAGTTGAGCGCACCGCGCCAACCTCAAAGACCCTACGGTATGGATGAAGTCGGAAGTTGGGTCCGATGACCGATTCGATATGTAGGCATACTCGCGAGGTCGGAATTTGGGTCCGATGACCTGCCATGTTGAGGAAGGCGAATGTTGGCACTGTGCGTTGCAAGGTGCGCACCAAGGCGCTGGTTCGGTCGTTGCAGGCGAGTTCGGAAGTTGGGGTCGATGTCCTGATCGGAGGTGCAAACTACACAGGTGTGGGAATCGGACAAATAGCTTATATAGGGGAGGTGTATGCTTCGTTGGGTCGACTCCCCGGGTTGAGCGCACCGCGCCAACCTCAAAGACCCTACGGTATGGATGAAGTCGGAAGTTGGGTCCGATGACCGATTCGATATGTAGGCATACTCGCGAGGTCGGAATTTGGGTCCGATGACCTGCCATGTGCAGGAAGGCGAATGTTGGGACTGTGCGTCGCAAGGTGCGCACCAAGGCGCTGGTGCCGTCGTTGCAGTCGAGTTCGGAAGTTGGGGTCGATGTCCTGGTCAGAGGTGCAAACTACACAGGTGTGGGAATCGGACAAATAGCTTATATAGGGGAGGTGTATGCTTCGATGGGTCGACTCCCCGGGTTGAGCGCACCGCGCCAACCTCAGAGACCCTACAGTATGGATGAAGTCGGAAGTTGGGTCCGATGACCGATTCGATACGTATGCATATTCGCGAGGTCTGAATTTGTGTCCGATGACCTGCCATGCGCAGGAAGGCGGAATTTGGGTCCGATGACCGAGTTGATGGCGTGCCATGCGCAGAAAGGCGGAATTTGGGTCCGATGACCGAGTTGATGTTGATGGCCCGCCATGCATAGGAAGGCGGAATTTGGGTCCGATGACCGATTTGAAGGCGTGCCATACGCAGAAAGGCGGAGTTTGGGTCCGATGACCGAGTTGATATTGATGGCCCGCCATGCGCAGGAAGGCAGAATTTGGGTCCGATGACCTGACATACGCATGGAGTCCGACTCGGGGGCCGATGTTCGATTCGATGACTTGCATTGTGGGTAAAGTCGGAAGTTGTGGTCTTTGACCCGATTCGATGACCAGACTTCGGCTGCTTGAGAATCGGACAAATAACTTATATAGGGGAGGTAGTGTTCTCGAGCATCCTCCCCCCGTGCCCGTTTATGTCGATTGATGCTGGTGCTCTACTGGTTGGAGAGCTCGGATGCAAAAATCTTGCACCAGGATTTATCGATTGTGATGGACACGGCAAGTCTCCTGATTGCTATGCAGGAGCTCATCGTGAATCTCTATGCGGCCTTGGTATGGACTCGACCTGCGGAATGGTTCGGCAATGGTAGTCGCTCCAACACGTCCTTGCAGTGGCCACAGAGGTGATTCAACTAGAGCTCCAGTCTAGCTTTTGGGTTGCTTGGCGGACTGGTATAGCCGCGATCGAGTTCCGGCCATGAACGTTTTAGATAGCTCTTGGGCTTTCTGGGACGGAAGTCGGAAGTTTGGGCTGTTGTCCGATTTGATGACCATTCTTCGGATGTGTGAGAATCGGACAAATAACTTATATAGGGGACTGTGTTGTCTCACGCAGCCCCCTCCGTGCCCCTCTATCTCGACCGATGTTGGTGCTTGAAAGGGTTGGGATCGCTCGGATTTATAAACGTGCACCACCATTTGTCGAGTGTGAGGGACGCGGCAGGTCTCCTAAATGCTATGCGGGCGCTCTCTGAGAATCTCTATCCGGCCTCGACACAAACTAGTCTTGCTGAATGGTTTGGCACTGGTAGTCGATCTAACACGTCGTTGTTGTGGCCGCCTAGGCGATTCGATTCGAGCCCCCGTCTAGCTTTTGGGTTGCTTGGCGGATTTTGCCCTATCCGCAAGTGAGCTCGGTCCCTAAACGTTCGAGAAACCTGATTGCTATGTGCCGACTCTCTTTCTTGCGAGCCTCCATCTAGCTTTTGGGTCTCTACGGAACGGAAGTCGGAATCTGGGACCGTTGTTTGATTCGACGAGGCAGACTACGGTTGTGCGAGAATCGGACAAATAACTTATATAGGGGAGGTGTTGACTGGAGCATTCTCCCCCGTGCCCCTCTAACTCGACCAATGCTGGCGCTCGAACGGTGGTAGCGCTCGGATTTTCATTGAGCGCCAGCATTGGTCGATTTAGAGGGGCATGCGAGATTCCCGAATGCTATGCGAGGGCTCTAACGGAAATGTCTATTGGTTTCGGTATGGATGCAATTGCGAGTGGTTCGGCAAAGGTAGTCGTTCCGATGCGTCCATGTCGTGGCCAAATCGATAATTCGATTTGAGCCCTCGTATAGCATTTGGGTCTCTCGATGTGATTCCGCATTCCAGTCCCTTTGGGCACTGCTTGAGCCGCATCCCAGGGGGTTCCCTTCCCAATAATCTGCCTCGCAACCCGATTGCTATGCGGTGAGGCTCCTCGGCCGCCTCGGAACTATCTGTGTATCAGACGCATCGCGGGATAAGGGGTTGGCAACGGTAGTCGCCCCAAGCGCGTCCGATGCTTGGACCATTCCGAGGCGGCCCTGAAGCCTCTTCCGTCTAGCCGTTGGGTCCTTCTCGCCGCATCCCTCGCCTCGCACCCCGATTGCTATGCGGTGAGGCTCCTCGGCCGCCTTGGAACTATCTGTGTATCGGACGCGTCGCGGGATAAGGGGTTGTCACTGGTAGTCGCCCCAAGCGCGTCCGATGCTTGGACCATTCCGAGGCGGCCCTGAAGCCTCTTCCGTCTAGCCGTTGGGTCCTTCTCGCCGCATCCCTCGCCTCGCACCCCGATTGCTATGCGGTGAGGCTCCTCGGCCGCCTTGGAACTATCTGTGTATCGGACGCGTCGCGGGATAAGGGGTTGTCACTGGTAGTCGCCCCAAGCGCGTCCGATGCTTGGACCATTCCGAGGCGGCCCTGAAGCCTCTTCCGTCTAGCCGTTGGGTCCTTCTCGCCGCATCCCTCGCCTCGCACCCCGATTGCTATGCGGTGAGGCTCCTCGGCCGCCTTGGAACTATCTGTGTATCAGACGCGTCGCGGGATAAGGGGTTGTCACTGGTAGTCGCCCCAAGCGCGTCCGATGCTTGGACCATTCCGAGGCGGCCCTGAAGCCTCTTCCGTCTAGCCGTTGGGTCCTTCTCGCCGCATCCCTCGCCTCGCACCCCGATTGCTATGCGGTGAGGCTCCTCGGCCGCCTTGGAACTATCTGTGTATCGGACGCGTCGCGGGATAAGGGGTTGTCACTGGTAGTCGCCCCAAGCGCGTCCGATGCTTGGACCATTCCGAGGCGGCCCTGAAGCCTCTTCCGTCTAGCCGTTGGGTCCTTCTCGCCGCATCCCTCGCCTCGCACCCCGATTGCTATGCGGTGAGGCTCCTCGGCCGCCTTGGAACTATCTGTGTATCGGACGCGTCGCGGGATAAGGGGTTGTCACTGGTAGTCGCCCCAAGCGCGTCCGATGCTTGGACCATTCCGAGGCGGACCTGAAGCCTCTTCCCTCTAGCCGTTGGGGCTTTCTCGCCGCATCCCTCGCCTCGCACCCCGATTGCTATGCTGTGAGGCTCCTCGGCCGCCTCGGAACTATCTGTGTATCGGACGCATCGCGGGATAAGGGGTTGGCAGTGGTAGTCGCCCCAAGCGCGTCCGATGCTTGGACCATTCCGAGGCGGCCCTGAAGCCTCTTTCGTCAGCCGTTGGGGCCATCTCGCCGCATCCCCCACCTCGCACCACGATTGCTATGCTGTGAGGCTCCTCGGCCGCCTCGGAACTATCTGTGTATCGGACGCATCGCGGGATAAGGGGTTGGCAGTGGTAGTCGCCCCAAGCGCGTCCGATGCTTGGACTATTCCGAGGCGGCCCTGCAGCCTCTTCCGTGTAGCCTTTGGGGCCATCTCGCCGCATCCCTCGCCTCGCACCCCGATTGCTATGCGGTGAGGCTCATCGGCCGCCTGGGAACTATCTTCGTATCGGACGCATCGCGGGATAAGGGGTTGTCACTGGTAGTCGCCCCAAGCGCGTCCGATGCTTGGACTATTCCGAGGCGGCCCTGCAGCCTCTTCCGTCTAGCCGTTGGGGCCATCTCGCCGCATCCCCCACCTCCTCGGCTGCCTCGGAACTATCTGTGTATCGGACGCATCGCGGGATAAGGGGTTGGCAGTGGTAGTCGCCCCAAGCGCGTCCGATGCTTGGACTATTCCGAGGCGGCCCTGCAGCCTCTTCCGTCTAGCCTTTGGGGCCATCTCGCCGCATCCCTCACCTCGCACCCCGATTGCTATGCAGTGAGGCTCCTCGGCCGCCTGGGAACTATCTTCGTATCGGACGCATCGCGGGATAAGGGGTTGTCACTGGTAGTCGCCCCAAGGACGTCCGATGCTTGGACTATTCCGAGGCGGCCCTGCAGCCTCTTCCGTCTAGCCGTTGGGGCCATCTCGCCGCATCCCCCACCTCCTCGGCTGCCTCGGAACTATCTTCGTATCGGACGCATCGCGGGATAAGGGGTTGGCAGTGGTAGTCACCCCAAGCGCGTCCGATGCTTGGACTATTCCGAGGCGGCCCTGCAGCCTCTTCCGTCTAGCCTTTGGGGCCATCTCGCCGCATCCCTCGCCTCGCACCCCGATTGCTATGCGGTGAGGCTCCTCGGCCGCCTGGGAACTATCTTCGTATCGGACGCATCGCGGGATAAGGGGTTGTCACTGGTAGTCGCCCCAAGCGCGTCCGATGCTTGGACTATTCCGAGGCGGCCCTGCAGCCTCTTTCGTCTAACCGTTGGGGCCATCTCGCCGCATCCCCCACCTCGCACCCCGATTGCTATGCGGTGAGGCTCCTCGGCCGCCTTGGAACTATCTTCGTATCGGACGCATCGCGGGATAAGGGGTTGTCACTGGTAGTCGCCCCAAGCTGCGTCCGATGCTTGGACTATTCCGAGGCGGCCCTGTGGCCTCTTCCGTCTAGCCGTTGGGGCCATCTCGCCGCATCCCCCACCTCGCACCCCGATTGCTATGCGGTGAGGCTCCTCGGCCGCCTTGGAACTATCTTCGTATCGGACGCATCGCGAGATAAGGGGTTGTCACTGGTAGTCGCCCCAAGCACGTTCGATGCTTGGACTATTCCGAGGCGGCCCTGCAGCCTCTTCCGTCTAGCCGTTGGGGCCATCTCGCCGCATCCCCCACCTCGCACCCCGATTGCTATGCGGTGAGGCTCCTCGGCCGCCTTGGAACTATCTTCGTATCGGACGCATCGCGGGATAAGGGGTTGTCACTGGTAGTCGCCCCAAGCGCGTTCGATGCTTGGACTATTCCGAGGCGGCCCTGCAGCCTCTTCCGTCTAGCCGTTGGGGCCATCTCGCCGCATCCCCCACCTCGCACCCCGATTGCTATGCGGTGAGGCTCCTCGGCCGCCTTGGAACTATCTTCGTATCGGACGCATCGCGGGATAAGGGGTTGTCACTGGTAGTCGCCCCAAGCGCGTCCGATGCTTGGACTATTCCGAGGCGGCCCTGTGGCCTCCTCCGTCTAGCCGTTGGGGCCATCTCGCCGCATCCCCCCCCTTGCACCCGGATTGCTATGCGGTGAGGCTCCGATGCTTGGACTATTTCGAGGCGGCCCTGTGGCCTCTTCCGTCTAGCCGTTGGGGCCATCTCGCCGCATCCCCCCCCTTGCACCCGGATTGCTATGCGGTGAGGCTCCTGGGCCACCTTGGAACTATCTTCGTATCGGACGCATCGCGGGATAAGGGGTTGTCACTGGTAGTCGCCCCAAGCGCGTCCGATGCTTGGACTATTCCGAGGCGGCCCTGCAGCCTCTTTCGTCTAGCCGTTTGGGCCATCTCGCCGCATCCCCCACCTCGCACCCCGATTGCTATGCGGTGAGGCTCCTCGACCGCCTTGGAACTATCTTCGTATCGGACGCATCGCAGGATAAGGGGTTGTCACTGGTAGTCGCCCCAAGCGCGTCCGATGCTTGGACTATTCCGAGGCGGCCCTGCAGCCTCTTCCGTCTAGCCGTTGGGGCCATCTCGCCGCATCCCCCACCTCGCACCCCGATTGCTATGCGGTGATGCTCCTCGGCCGCTTTGGAACCATCTTCGAATCGGACGCATCGCGGGATAAGGGGTTGTCACTGGTAGTCGCCCCAAGCGCGTCCGATGCTTGGACCATTCCGAGGCGGCCCTGAAGCCTCTTCCGTCTAGCCGTTGGGGCCATCCGTCGCCTCGCACCCCCGATTGCTATGCGGTGAGGCTCCTCGGCCGCCTTGGAACCGTCTTCGTATCGGACGCATCGCGGGATAAGGGGTTGTCACTGGTAGTCGCCCCAAGCGCGTCCGATGCTCGGACCATTCCGAGGCGGCCCTGAAGCCTCTTCCGTCTAGCCATTGGGGCCATCTCGCCGCATCCGTCGCCTCGCACCCCCGATTGCTATGCGGTGAGGCTCCTCGGCCGCCTTGCAACCTTCTGTGTATCGGACGCATCGCGGGATAAGGGGTTGGCACTGGTAGTCGCCCCAAGCGCGTCCGATGCTTGGACCATACCGAGGTGGCCCTGAAGCCTCTTCCGTGTAGCCGTTGGGGCCTTCCCGCCCCATCCCTCGCCTCGCACCCCGATTGATATGCGGTGAGGCTCCTCGGCCGCGTTGGAACTATCTGTGTATCGGACGCATCGCGGGATAAGGGGTTGGCACTGGTAGTCGTCCCAATCGCGTCCGATGCTTGGACCATTCCGAGGCGG
>NW_026728842.1:402500-417500 GCF_030272615.1 Cryptomeria japonica | reverse complement strand
CGCCCTGGTGGGCACCATGGTGCGCACCAAGGAGCGCTCCGAAGTGTGCTCCAAGGTGCGCCGTGCACGAAGTCGGAGCCCGGTTTGCCCCGGGTGCGCACCTCGCGTGCACCTTCGCCGCGGTGGGCACCATGGCGTGCACGAAGTCGGAGCCCGGTTTGCCCCGGGTGCGCACCTCGCGTGCACCTTCGCCGGGGTGGGCACCTTGGTGTGCAGACCTTGGCTGGGTTGCGCGCCCTGGTGGGCACCATGGTGCGCACCAAGGAGCGCTCCGAAGTGTGCTCCAAGGTGCGGCCTGCACGAAGTCGGAGTCCGGTTTGCCCCGGGTGCGCACCATGGCGTGCACGAAGTCGGAGCCCGGTTTGCCCCGGGTGCGCACCTCGCGTGCACCTTCGCCGGGGTGGGCACCTCGGCTGGTTTGCGCGCCCTGGTGCGCACCAAGGAGCGCTCCGAAGTGTGCTCCAAGGTGCGGCGTGCACGAAGTCGGAGCCCGGTTTGCCCCGGGTGCGCACCTCGCGTGCACCTTCGCCGCGGTGGGCACCTTGGCTGGGTTGGGCACCATTGAGCGCTCCGAAGTTTGCTCCAAGGTGCGCACCATGGCCCTCCAAGGTGCGCAGCATGGCGTGCACGAAGTCGGAGCCCGGTTTGCCCCGGGTGCGCACCTCGCGTGCACCTTCGCCAGGGTGGGCACCTCGGTGCGCACACCTTCTCAATGTTTTCTTGCCTTTTCTGGAAATTGGTGAAGGCAGCGCATCAAAGGTGCGCACCTCGGTGTGCTCCGAGGTGCGAACCCGAGAGCGCTTCGAGGTGCGCACGAAGTCAAAAGTCGGGTTAATTGCATTGTTTTCCCCGGGTGCGCTCCGAGGTGCGCAACATCGGTGCGCACCAAGGAGGGCTCCGAAGTGTGCTCCAAGGTGCGCACGATGGCGTGCACCTCTGGTGCGCACGATTCGGAGCTCGGTTTGCCCGGGGTGCGCACACCTTGGCTGGGTTGCGCACCTTTTGTGCGCTCCATGGTGCGTACGAAGTCGGAGCTCGGTTTGCCCCGGGTGCGCACCTTGATGCGCACGCCTTGGCTGGGCTGCGCACCTTGGTGGGCGCCTCCAAGGTGCGCACGAAGTCGAAGCTCGGTTTGCCCCGGGTGCGCACCTTGGTGGGCGCCATGGTGCACTCCGAGGTGCCCAAGATTGGTGCGCACCAAGGAGCGCTCCGAAGTGCGCTCCAAGGTGCGCAGGTGCGCGCGAAGTCGAAAGTTGGGTTAATTGTCCGGTTTGCCTCGGGTGCGCACCTTGCGTGCACCTTCGCCAGGGTGGGCGCCTTGGTGCGCACACCTTGGCTGGGCTGCGCACCCGGGCGCGCACACCTTGGCACCCGCGTTTCCTTCATTTTAAATTTTTTTTTTTTACAATCTCTCAAGTGGGAAATTCTATAATCTCAACTTTTTTTGCCTTTTCAGGAAACTTTTGAATGGAGCGCATCATTGGTGCGCTCCGAAGTGTGCTCCAAGGTGCGCACCTCTGGTGCGCTCCAAAGCTCTCTCCAGCTGCGTGCACCTGCCCCGGGCGCGCACCCGGCCCCGCCCAGCTTCGCTCACCTGTCCCGGGCGTCTGGTGCGGAACCTTAGAGTAAGAAACATCACCGTGCACCTTGGCCAACGTGCGCGACTCGACCGAGCGCGCACTGGCCGAGGTGCACACCGATTTCACCTGGGTGCGCGCGCAGCACCTCGGGCGCACCGGGGTGCGCGCACAACGCCCGGGTTGCACCGTGGCCTGTGTGCTCGGGGCGCCTCGGGTGCGCGCTCGGTGTCGCCCCGGCGCGCGCGGTAGTGCGGGCAACGCACCCCGGCCCGGCCCGGCCCCGACGAGAACGCAAACGGGCAAAAGGTTAATTCAAATAGCATTGCGACGCCCGGCGAAAAACTAAAAAAGGGTGCAACACCGGGACTTCCCGGGAGGTCACCCATCCCAGTACTACTCCGGCCCAAGCGCGCTTAACTGCGGAGTTCTGATGGGATCCGGTGCACTAACGCTGGTATGATCGCACCCGTTATGAGCTTGTCGCAGTGTGTACTTAGCAAACCGCGACCCACGTGCGAATCCACCCCGGCCACCCACCCCCGTCGAGGTGCACACCCTCCCTCGCGAAGTGCGCCCCGTTCGCCAAGTGTGAGCCCTGCCCGGGTGCACGCACCTTGCTAGGGCATCGGGTGTGCACCCGGCCCGGCCTACGTGCGTGCACCTGGACGGGGCGTCGTGTGCGTGCAGTGTCCCGTCTGCAACGCGGTGCCCACACACCACCTCGGGCGCAACGACCTGCGCTCACATGTGGGCCGAGTGCACCTTGGTGCATGTTCGGGGCGCCTCGGGTGCACGCTCGATCTTGCCCCGGTGCACCAAGGCGCTCGGTTTGCCCCGGGTGCGCACTTGGTGCAAGGTGGGCACCCAAAATAGGGATCAAGCACCAAAACACAAGTTTCGGGATGCAAAATGGGACCCAAGGACCACAAATGCGTTCCAAGACCCATGATGGGTCCACGAGAACAAAAATGTGTTCCGAGACTTAATAAACAAATATTGGGTTTTAGGAGAAGAAACATGCTCTGATGCCCAAAACGAGAATCGACCCCGAAAAGGCCACAGGCCAAAAGTGGGATGCGAGACAAAAAAAAATGGGACCCGAGGACCAAAATTGGGTTCCCAGGTCGAAGACAGGGCAACCGGACAAGAAACGACCTCTAAGGCTCGAAATGAGTCCCGACGACTAAAACTTGACAAGAAGCACCCATCAGGCACCCAACTCGACACCCATGGGATGCCGACCCACCCGGGCTTCCACCTAGCACACCTTGGCACCCACCCACCCTCACACCCAACCTCGCACCCAACTTAGCACCTTTGAACCCACATTGGCACTCACCCTGACCCTGGCACCTTGGAACCCACATTGGCACTCACCTTGACCCTGGCACCCACCTTTGCACTCACCTTGGGACCCACCCTGGCTCCCACCTCGGCACCCACCCAGACACCCACCTTGGTTCCTTGGCACCCACCTTGGATCCTTGGCACCCACCCCGACACCCACCTTGGCACGCAACTTGGCTACTTGCCACCCACCTTGGCTCCTTGAAGCCCACCCCGACAACCACCCCGTGACCTACCCTGGCTAGGGTTGGTGCACACCCACCCTGGTGCCCACCTTGGCACCCACCCTATGACCCACCTTGGCACGCACCTTAGTACCCACCCCGTTACCCACCCTAGGACCCACCCCGTGACCCACCTTGGCCAGGGTGGGTGCACCCACCCTGGTGCCCACCTTGGCACCCACCCATCCTAGCACCCAGCCTGTGACCGGGCTTGGAACCCAACCTTGCACCCGTCTTGGCCAGTGTGGGTGCGCACCCATCCTGGCACCCACGTTGTGACACACCCTTTAACCCACGCACCCTAGCACCCACGTTGGCACCCACCTTGGAACCCAACTTGGCACCCACCTCGGCACCCACCTTGACACTTGTGGACCCACCTTGCCACTCACCCTAGCATCGACCCATCCTAGCACCCACCCTGGCACCTTTGCACCCTAGCACTCACCCATCCTAGCACCTAACCTGTGACCCACCTTGACACTCACCCTCGCACCCACCTTGGAACCCAACCTAGCACCCACCCACCCTGACACCAACCCTAGCACCTACCCACCCTTGCACCCACCCTGTGACCCATCTTGGCACCCACCCATCCTACCACTCAACCTATCACCCACCTTCTCACCCACCTTGGCATCCACCTTAGCACCCACCCACACTGGCACCTTGGCACCCACCTCGGGCAAGGTGGGTGCACACCCACCCTGGCACCCAATTTAGAACCCACCGAGCATGTTACCCACCTTGGCACCCACATTGCAGCCCACCCTAGTACCCACCCTATGACCCACATTGGCATCCACACCCTAGCACCCAGGCACCTCGACACCCGCCTTGACACCCACCCTAGCACTGAACCTGTGACCCACCTTGGAACTCACCCTAGAACCCACCCACCCTGTGAACCACCTTGGCATCCACCTTAGCACCCACCCACCTTGGCACCCACTCTAGCACTCACCCATCCTAACACCCAACTTGTTACCCACCTTGGCACCCGCCCTCGCGTCCACCTTGAAACCCACCCTAGCACCCACCCACGCAGGAGCCCACCTTGGCACCCAACCTAACACCCACGCATCCTGGCACCCAACTTGTGACCCACCTTGGAACCCACCCTAGTACCCACCTTTGAACCCACTATATCACCAACCCACCTTGGCACCCACCCTATGACCCTCTTTGGAATCCACCCTAGCACGCACCCACCCTGGCACCCACCATGGAGCGCACCCTAGCACCCACCCACCTCGGCACGCACCTCAACACCCACCTTGGTGTGCGCACTGCGCCAACCTCTCAAAGACCCTATGTGGTGCGCTCCAAAGTGTACACCTTTGGTGCGCTCCAAGGTGCGCACCTTTGGTGCACACCAAAGTGTGCACCGAGGTGAGCACCAAAGTGCACTCCAGGGTGCACACCAAGGCGCGCACCTTTGGTGCGGTCAATGCAAACGAATTCGGAAGTTGGGGTCGATGTCGTAATCGCTGCTGCAGACTACACGTATGAGAATCGGACAAATAGCTTTATATAGGGGAGGTGTTGCGTTTGATGGGTCGACTCCCCTGGTTGTGTGCACTGCACCAACTTCAAAGACCCTGTCTTGTTTAAGAAGTCAAAAGTTGGGGTGGATGTCCTAATCATTGCTGCAGTCTACGCATGTATGAGAATCAGACAAATAGCTTATATAGGGGAGGTGTTGCATTCGGTGGGTTGACTCCCCTGGTTGTGCGCACTGCGCCAACCTCAAAGACCTTGTTTTCGTTTAGAAGCCGAAAGTTGGGGTCGATGTCCTAATTGCTCTTGCAGGCTACGCATGTATGAGAATCAGACAAATAGCTTATATAGGGGAGGTGTTGGGTTTGATGGGTCGACTCCCCTGGTTGTGCGCATTGCGCCAACCTCAAAGACCCTGCATTGCGGATGAAGTCGAAAGTCAGAGTTTGGTGTGCTACAAGGTGTGGTCGAAGGTGCTCACCTAGGTGTGCACCTTTGGAGCGCAGGAAAAGTGCCCTCCAAAAGTGCGCACCTTTGGAGTGCACAAAAGTGCCCTCCAAAAGTGCGCACCTTTGGAGCGCAGAAAAGTGCCCTCCAAAAAGTGCCCTCCAAAAGTGCGCACCTTTGGAGCGCAGAAAAGTGCCCTCCAAAAAGTGCCCTCCAAAAGTGCGCACCTTTGGAGCGCAGAAAAGTGCCCTCCAAAAAGTGCCCTCCAAAAGTGCGCACCTTTGGAGCGCAGAAAAGTGCCCTCCAAAAAGTGCCCTCCAAAAGTGCGCACCTTTGGAGCGCAGAAAAGTGCCCTCCAAAAAGTGCCCTCCAAAAGTGCGCACCTTTGGAGCGCAGAAAAGTGCCCTCCAAAAAGTGCCCTCCAAAAGTGCGCACCTTTGGAGCGCAGAAAAGTGCCCTCCAAAAAGTGCCCTCCAAAAGTGCGCACCTTTGGAGCGCAGAAAAGTGCCCTCCAAAAAGTGCCCTCCAAAAGTGCGCACCTTTGGAGCGCAGAAAAGTGCCCTCCAAAAAGTGCCCTCCAAAAGTGCGCACTTTTGGTGCGCACCAAAAGTGCGCACTTTTGGTGCGCACCAAAAGTGCGCACTTTTGGTGCGCACCAAGGCGCTGGTTCGGTCGTTGCAGGCGAGTTCGGAAGTTGGGGTCGATGTCCTGAGCGGAGGTGCAAACTACACAGGTGTCGGAATCGGACAAATAGCTTATATAGGGGAGGTGTATGCTTCGATGGGTCGACTCCCCAGGTTGAGCGCACCGCGCCAACCTCAAAGACCCTACGGTATGGATGAAGTCGGAAGTTGGGTCCGATGACCGATTCGATTAGTAGGTATGCTCATGAGGTCGGAATTTGGGTCCGATGACCTGCCATGTGTAGGAAGGCGAATGTTGGCACTGTGCGTTGCAAGGTGCACACCAAGGCGCTGGTGCGGTCTTTTTAGTCGAGTTCGGAAGTTGGGGTCGATGTCCTGATCGGAGGTGCAAGCTACACAGGTGTGGGAATCGGACAAATAGCTTATATAGGGGAGGTGTATGCTTCGTTGGGTCGACTCCCCGAGTTGAGCGCACCGCGCCAACCTCAAAGACCCTACGGTATGGATGAAGTCGGAAGTTGGGTCCGATGACCGATTCGATATGTAGGCATACTCGCGAGGTCGGAATTTGGGTCCGATGACCTGCCATGTTGAGGAAGGCGAATGTTGGCACTGTGCGTTGCAAGGTGCGCACCAAGGCGCTGGTTCGGTCGTTGCAGGCGAGTTCGGAAGTTGGGGTCGATGTCCTGATCGGAGGTGCAAACTACACAGGTGTGGGAATCGGACAAATAGCTTATATAGGGGAGGTGTATGCTTCGTTGGGTCGACTCCCCGGGTTGAGCGCACCGCGCCAACCTCAAAGACCCTACGGTATGGATGAAGTCGGAAGTTGGGTCCGATGACCGATTCGATATGTAGGCATACTCGCGAGGTCGGAATTTGGGTCCGATGACCTGCCATGTGCAGGAAGGCGAATGTTGGGACTGTGCGTCGCAAGGTGCGCACCAAGGCGCTGGTGCCGTCGTTGCAGTCGAGTTCGGAAGTTGGGGTCGATGTCCTGGTCAGAGGTGCAAACTACACAGGTGTGGGAATCGGACAAATAGCTTATATAGGGGAGGTGTATGCTTCGATGGGTCGACTCCCCGGGTTGAGCGCACCGCGCCAACCTCAGAGACCCTACAGTATGGATGAAGTCGGAAGTTGGGTCCGATGACCGATTCGATACGTATGCATATTCGCGAGGTCTGAATTTGTGTCCGATGACCTGCCATGCGCAGGAAGGCGGAATTTGGGTCCGATGACCGAGTTGATGGCGTGCCATGCGCAGAAAGGCGGAATTTGGGTCCGATGACCGAGTTGATGTTGATGGCCCGCCATGCATAGGAAGGCGGAATTTGGGTCCGATGACCGATTTGAAGGCGTGCCATACGCAGAAAGGCGGAGTTTGGGTCCGATGACCGAGTTGATATTGATGGCCCGCCATGCGCAGGAAGGCAGAATTTGGGTCCGATGACCTGACATACGCATGGAGTCCGACTCGGGGGCCGATGTTCGATTCGATGACTTGCATTGTGGGTAAAGTCGGAAGTTGTGGTCTTTGACCCGATTCGATGACCAGACTTCGGCTGCTTGAGAATCGGACAAATAACTTATATAGGGGAGGTAGTGTTCTCGAGCATCCTCCCCCCGTGCCCGTTTATGTCGATTGATGCTGGTGCTCTACTGGTTGGAGAGCTCGGATGCAAAAATCTTGCACCAGGATTTATCGATTGTGATGGACACGGCAAGTCTCCTGATTGCTATGCAGGAGCTCATCGTGAATCTCTATGCGGCCTTGGTATGGACTCGACCTGCGGAATGGTTCGGCAATGGTAGTCGCTCCAACACGTCCTTGCAGTGGCCACAGAGGTGATTCAACTAGAGCTCCAGTCTAGCTTTTGGGTTGCTTGGCGGACTGGTATAGCCGCGATCGAGTTCCGGCCATGAACGTTTTAGATAGCTCTTGGGCTTTCTGGGACGGAAGTCGGAAGTTTGGGCTGTTGTCCGATTTGATGACCATTCTTCGGATGTGTGAGAATCGGACAAATAACTTATATAGGGGACTGTGTTGTCTCACGCAGCCCCCTCCGTGCCCCTCTATCTCGACCGATGTTGGTGCTTGAAAGGGTTGGGATCGCTCGGATTTATAAACGTGCACCACCATTTGTCGAGTGTGAGGGACGCGGCAGGTCTCCTAAATGCTATGCGGGCGCTCTCTGAGAATCTCTATCCGGCCTCGACACAAACTAGTCTTGCTGAATGGTTTGGCACTGGTAGTCGATCTAACACGTCGTTGTTGTGGCCGCCTAGGCGATTCGATTCGAGCCCCCGTCTAGCTTTTGGGTTGCTTGGCGGATTTTGCCCTATCCGCAAGTGAGCTCGGTCCCTAAACGTTCGAGAAACCTGATTGCTATGTGCCGACTCTCTTTCTTGCGAGCCTCCATCTAGCTTTTGGGTCTCTACGGAACGGAAGTCGGAATCTGGGACCGTTGTTTGATTCGACGAGGCAGACTACGGTTGTGCGAGAATCGGACAAATAACTTATATAGGGGAGGTGTTGACTGGAGCATTCTCCCCCGTGCCCCTCTAACTCGACCAATGCTGGCGCTCGAACGGTGGTAGCGCTCGGATTTTCATTGAGCGCCAGCATTGGTCGATTTAGAGGGGCATGCGAGATTCCCGAATGCTATGCGAGGGCTCTAACGGAAATGTCTATTGGTTTCGGTATGGATGCAATTGCGAGTGGTTCGGCAAAGGTAGTCGTTCCGATGCGTCCATGTCGTGGCCAAATCGATAATTCGATTTGAGCCCTCGTATAGCATTTGGGTCTCTCGATGTGATTCCGCATTCCAGTCCCTTTGGGCACTGCTTGAGCCGCATCCCAGGGGGTTCCCTTCCCAATAATCTGCCTCGCAACCCGATTGCTATGCGGTGAGGCTCCTCGGCCGCCTCGGAACTATCTGTGTATCAGACGCATCGCGGGATAAGGGGTTGGCAACGGTAGTCGCCCCAAGCGCGTCCGATGCTTGGACCATTCCGAGGCGGCCCTGAAGCCTCTTCCGTCTAGCCGTTGGGTCCTTCTCGCCGCATCCCTCGCCTCGCACCCCGATTGCTATGCGGTGAGGCTCCTCGGCCGCCTTGGAACTATCTGTGTATCGGACGCGTCGCGGGATAAGGGGTTGTCACTGGTAGTCGCCCCAAGCGCGTCCGATGCTTGGACCATTCCGAGGCGGCCCTGAAGCCTCTTCCGTCTAGCCGTTGGGTCCTTCTCGCCGCATCCCTCGCCTCGCACCCCGATTGCTATGCGGTGAGGCTCCTCGGCCGCCTTGGAACTATCTGTGTATCGGACGCGTCGCGGGATAAGGGGTTGTCACTGGTAGTCGCCCCAAGCGCGTCCGATGCTTGGACCATTCCGAGGCGGCCCTGAAGCCTCTTCCGTCTAGCCGTTGGGTCCTTCTCGCCGCATCCCTCGCCTCGCACCCCGATTGCTATGCGGTGAGGCTCCTCGGCCGCCTTGGAACTATCTGTGTATCAGACGCGTCGCGGGATAAGGGGTTGTCACTGGTAGTCGCCCCAAGCGCGTCCGATGCTTGGACCATTCCGAGGCGGCCCTGAAGCCTCTTCCGTCTAGCCGTTGGGTCCTTCTCGCCGCATCCCTCGCCTCGCACCCCGATTGCTATGCGGTGAGGCTCCTCGGCCGCCTTGGAACTATCTGTGTATCGGACGCGTCGCGGGATAAGGGGTTGTCACTGGTAGTCGCCCCAAGCGCGTCCGATGCTTGGACCATTCCGAGGCGGCCCTGAAGCCTCTTCCGTCTAGCCGTTGGGTCCTTCTCGCCGCATCCCTCGCCTCGCACCCCGATTGCTATGCGGTGAGGCTCCTCGGCCGCCTTGGAACTATCTGTGTATCGGACGCGTCGCGGGATAAGGGGTTGTCACTGGTAGTCGCCCCAAGCGCGTCCGATGCTTGGACCATTCCGAGGCGGACCTGAAGCCTCTTCCCTCTAGCCGTTGGGGCTTTCTCGCCGCATCCCTCGCCTCGCACCCCGATTGCTATGCTGTGAGGCTCCTCGGCCGCCTCGGAACTATCTGTGTATCGGACGCATCGCGGGATAAGGGGTTGGCAGTGGTAGTCGCCCCAAGCGCGTCCGATGCTTGGACCATTCCGAGGCGGCCCTGAAGCCTCTTTCGTCAGCCGTTGGGGCCATCTCGCCGCATCCCCCACCTCGCACCACGATTGCTATGCTGTGAGGCTCCTCGGCCGCCTCGGAACTATCTGTGTATCGGACGCATCGCGGGATAAGGGGTTGGCAGTGGTAGTCGCCCCAAGCGCGTCCGATGCTTGGACTATTCCGAGGCGGCCCTGCAGCCTCTTCCGTGTAGCCTTTGGGGCCATCTCGCCGCATCCCTCGCCTCGCACCCCGATTGCTATGCGGTGAGGCTCATCGGCCGCCTGGGAACTATCTTCGTATCGGACGCATCGCGGGATAAGGGGTTGTCACTGGTAGTCGCCCCAAGCGCGTCCGATGCTTGGACTATTCCGAGGCGGCCCTGCAGCCTCTTCCGTCTAGCCGTTGGGGCCATCTCGCCGCATCCCCCACCTCCTCGGCTGCCTCGGAACTATCTGTGTATCGGACGCATCGCGGGATAAGGGGTTGGCAGTGGTAGTCGCCCCAAGCGCGTCCGATGCTTGGACTATTCCGAGGCGGCCCTGCAGCCTCTTCCGTCTAGCCTTTGGGGCCATCTCGCCGCATCCCTCACCTCGCACCCCGATTGCTATGCAGTGAGGCTCCTCGGCCGCCTGGGAACTATCTTCGTATCGGACGCATTGCGGGATAAGGGGTTGTCACTGGTAGTCGCCCCAAGGACGTCCGATGCTTGGACTATTCCGAGGCGGCCCTGCAGCCTCTTCCGTCTAGCCGTTGGGGCCATCTCGCCGCATCCCCCACCTCCTCGGCTGCCTCGGAACTATCTTCGTATCGGACGCATCGCGGGATAAGGGGTTGGCAGTGGTAGTCACCCCAAGCGCGTCCGATGCTTGGACTATTCCGAGGCGGCCCTGCAGCCTCTTCCGTCTAGCCTTTGGGGCCATCTCGCCGCATCCCTCGCCTCGCACCCCGATTGCTATGCGGTGAGGCTCCTCGGCCGCCTGGGAACTATCTTCGTATCGGACGCATCGCGGGATAAGGGGTTGTCACTGGTAGTCGCCCCAAGCGCGTCCGATGCTTGGACTATTCCGAGGCGGCCCTGCAGCCTCTTTCGTCTAACCGTTGGGGCCATCTCGCCGCATCCCCCACCTCGCACCCCGATTGCTATGCGGTGAGGCTCCTCGGCCGCCTTGGAACTATCTTCGTATCGGACGCATCGCGGGATAAGGGGTTGTCACTGGTAGTCGCCCCAAGCTGCGTCCGATGCTTGGACTATTCCGAGGCGGCCCTGTGGCCTCTTCCGTCTAGCCGTTGGGGCCATCTCGCCGCATCCCCCACCTCGCACCCCGATTGCTATGCGGTGAGGCTCCTCGGCCGCCTTGGAACTATCTTCGTATCGGACGCATCGCGAGATAAGGGGTTGTCACTGGTAGTCGCCCCAAGCACGTTCGATGCTTGGACTATTCCGAGGCGGCCCTGCAGCCTCTTCCGTCTAGCCGTTGGGGCCATCTCGCCGCATCCCCCACCTCGCACCCCGATTGCTATGCGGTGAGGCTCCTCGGCCGCCTTGGAACTATCTTCGTATCGGACGCATCGCGGGATAAGGGGTTGTCACTGGTAGTCGCCCCAAGCGCGTTCGATGCTTGGACTATTCCGAGGCGGCCCTGCAGCCTCTTCCGTCTAGCCGTTGGGGCCATCTCGCCGCATCCCCCACCTCGCACCCCGATTGCTATGCGGTGAGGCTCCTCGGCCGCCTTGGAACTATCTTCGTATCGGACGCATCGCGGGATAAGGGGTTGTCACTGGTAGTCGCCCCAAGCGCGTCCGATGCTTGGACTATTCCGAGGCGGCCCTGTGGCCTCCTCCGTCTAGCCGTTGGGGCCATCTCGCCGCATCCCCCCCCTTGCACCCGGATTGCTATGCGGTGAGGCTCCGATGCTTGGACTATTTCGAGGCGGCCCTGTGGCCTCTTCCGTCTAGCCGTTGGGGCCATCTCGCCGCATCCCCCCCCTTGCACCCGGATTGCTATGCGGTGAGGCTCCTGGGCCACCTTGGAACTATCTTCGTATCGGACGCATCGCGGGATAAGGGGTTGTCACTGGTAGTCGCCCCAAGCGCGTCCGATGCTTGGACTATTCCGAGGCGGCCCTGCAGCCTCTTTCGTCTAGCCGTTTGGGCCATCTCGCCGCATCCCCCACCTCGCACCCCGATTGCTATGCGGTGAGGCTCCTCGACCGCCTTGGAACTATCTTCGTATCGGACGCATCGCAGGATAAGGGGTTGTCACTGGTAGTCGCCCCAAGCGCGTCCGATGCTTGGACTATTCCGAGGCGGCCCTGCAGCCTCTTCCGTCTAGCCGTTGGGGCCATCTCGCCGCATCCCCCACCTCGCACCCCGATTGCTATGCGGTGATGCTCCTCGGCCGCTTTGGAACCATCTTCGAATCGGACGCATCGCGGGATAAGGGGTTGTCACTGGTAGTCGCCCCAAGCGCGTCCGATGCTTGGACCATTCCGAGGCGGCCCTGAAGCCTCTTCCGTCTAGCCGTTGGGGCCATCCGTCGCCTCGCACCCCCGATTGCTATGCGGTGAGGCTCCTCGGCCGCCTTGGAACCGTCTTCGTATCGGACGCATCGCGGGATAAGGGGTTGTCACTGGTAGTCGCCCCAAGCGCGTCCGATGCTCGGACCATTCCGAGGCGGCCCTGAAGCCTCTTCCGTCTAGCCATTGGGGCCATCTCGCCGCATCCGTCGCCTCGCACCCCCGATTGCTATGCGGTGAGGCTCCTCGGCCGCCTTGCAACCTTCTGTGTATCGGACGCATCGCGGGATAAGGGGTTGGCACTGGTAGTCGCCCCAAGCGCGTCCGATGCTTGGACCATACCGAGGTGGCCCTGAAGCCTCTTCCGTGTAGCCGTTGGGGCCTTCCCGCCCCATCCCTCGCCTCGCACCCCGATTGATATGCGGTGAGGCTCCTCGGCCGCGTTGGAACTATCTGTGTATCGGACGCATCGCGGGATAAGGGGTTGGCACTGGTAGTCGTCCCAATCGCGTCCGATGCTTGGACCATTCCGAGGCGGCCCTGCAGCCTCTTCCTAGTCGTCGGGGCCTTCCCGGCGCATCCTTCGCCTCGCATCCCGATTCCTATGCGGTGAGTCTTCTCGGCCGCCGCGGAACTATACCTGTTATCGCTACTGCATCCTTCGGCTGGTAACCTCCTCTGCCGCCTTGGAACGTTCTCTTTGTCGGACGCGTCGCGGGATAAGGGGTTGGCACTGGTAGTCGCCCCAAGCGCGCCTGATGCATAGACCGCTCCGAGTCGACCTTGCTTTCAGCCTCTCACATGCATAGACCTCTCTGAGTCGACCCTGCAGCCTCTCACGTTTAGCCTATGGAATCTCGCCTCACAACATGATTGCTATCCTTGATGCATCCCTTGCCTCGAGCCCTGATTGCTTTCTTGGCTGCATCCCTCCTCTCCTCACAGCCCAGTTGTCATCACTGCTTCATCCGTCGCTTCATGCATCTGGCTGCTGGGCCCTTCCCACCGCACACCTCGATTGCTATCTCTGCTGCATCACACACCCCGATTGCTATCTCTGCTACATCCCTCGGCTCTCACTTCTGCATCCTTCGCCTCACACCTCGATTGCTATCAATGCTGCATCTGTAAGCTCACACCCCGATTGCTATGCGGGGAGGCTCCTTGGCCGCCTTGGAAATTTCTCTGTGTCGGACGCACCGCGGGATAAGGGGTTGGCACTGGTAGTCGCCCCAAGTGCGCCCGACTCTTAGACCGCTTCGAGGTGACCTCGTAGCCTCTTTCGTCCAGGCTTCCTGCCTTCAACGCCCTTTTTACACCTCGATTGCTATGCGCGGGCTCCTTGGCGTCTATCACCTCTCTGC
Source organism: Cryptomeria japonica (assembly GCF_030272615.1). Classification (NCBI taxonomy): domain Eukaryota; kingdom Viridiplantae; phylum Streptophyta; class Pinopsida; order Cupressales; family Cupressaceae; genus Cryptomeria; species Cryptomeria japonica. The sequence continues at coordinate 403,728 of NW_026728842.1, read as the reverse complement.
GAAGAGTGGCACGATGATTGTTGGGGTAAATCGTAGCAGTCCGATCTCTGGCCTTGGGCCATTGTGAGGGCTGATCGATTTCCTGTGCGCATCTCGTGTTCGCCCAGTAACAGACTCGACGACTTGTAATCGGTCTTGTTCCCGATTGTTCCTGGAGGTAGTCTTCGGAACTCTTGGATTTGACCTGTCACTCGAACTGTCCTCTTCCGAGGATGCTTGTGTGTGTGCGCTTGTGCCATTTCCTTGGCGGTATTAACGAGATATTAAAGAGCGGAGTGAGCGCCTCGCCCAGCTATGTTTGGGGCTCTCACTCCCTTACCCGGTGTGCGACCGCTTTGCACGTAGGTTGCGGAGCATCGCGACTCTTTCGATGTTTGGCGGTTGTCTTCCGGTGATGCGTTGGTCCCGAAGTGCACGTTACTAGCATTTCTGCCATTGTTCTCGATCTTTGGCACGTTCCTTCGTTGCAATTGGATATATATCTCCGTTTATACGCGCAGGCTTCTCCCGCCTATTCAGCGCTGTCCCACTCTCAGCACTCTCGTGGTCTCCTTGGCTTCTCTCTCCCGTGAGCGAGCTCTCTTCTCGAGTCTTTTCCATGTCCCATGGAGGTTGCCTTGCGAAATTCGGGCACACAAACGTGACCGGATAAGAGCGGAATTGCCTATGAGGAGAAGCTCACCTTAGGGAGCAGCAATGCCGAGTGTTTCGACAGAGGGTAGAGGGGGCGTTGTTTGGGCGGTTGCACAAAAGAGTGCTACGGTTGCACTGAAGGTTGCTTCCTCGTCTCCGACGAACTCTTCGAGGCAAAAAAGCTTGTTTACGGGGTCGAGGTGGGACTGTTCGTGCGAGTTGCGCCACCAAAAGTGCGTAGGGGGCATATACCTGGGAAATGGATGTCTCTGAGTGGCCTTACTCGGTCGCGTGCACGGTGCATTCTCTAACAGCAGGACTGTCGCGAGCATGTGCGGTTCGGATGTTTTCGGGTAAAGGGTTCCGTACGGGATGTTCTTCCCAGGCTCCTGTGAACCGAGACTCTGCATCGTCATGCTCCGGCTCCCGTGGGTGCTTCATGCCTCGTCGAGCTGTTTGTCGTGGGCGATTAAGGCCGAGGCCTTCCTTCGAGAGGGGAATTGTTCAGGCTGGTCGAGGCGGGATTGTTCGTGCGGGGTGCACCACCAAAAGTGCGTAGGGGGCATATGCCTGGGAAATGGATGTCTCTGAGTGG
>NW_026728842.1:375000-392500 GCF_030272615.1 Cryptomeria japonica | reverse complement strand
GTTTGGTTGGGTTTCTCGCATTGGCTCTTCCCAGGCCCGGTTGTTGGGTGCGCTCCCACCCTGGCGCGCGCGAGGTTGGAAGTTGGGTTAATTGCCCGGGCGCGCACCTTCGCCAGGGTGGGCACCTTGGTGCGCACACCTTGGCTGGGCTGCGCACCAGGGCGGGCTCAAGATGGCACCAGCATTCCCTTTTTTTCACTATCTTTCAAAACGGAAATTTTAAAATCTCGTTTTTTTTTGCCTTTTATGGAAATTAGTGAAGGCATCGCATCAAAGGTGCGCACCTCGCTGCCCACCTTGGTGTGCTCCGAGGTGCCCACCACGGTGCGAACCCGGGAGCGCCCCGATGTGTGCTCCAAGGTGCGGCGTGCACGAAGTCGGACCCCGGTTTGCCCCGGGTGCGCACCTCGCGTGCACCTTGGTGCGCACACCTTGGCTGGGTTGCGCGCCCTGGTGGGCACCATGGTGCGCACCAAGGAGCGCTCCGAAGTGTGCTCCAAGGTGCGCCGTGCACGAAGTCGGAGCCCGGTTTGCCCCGGGTGCGCACCTCGCGTGCACCTTCGCCGCGGTGGGCACCATGGCGTGCACGAAGTCGGAGCCCGGTTTGCCCCGGGTGCGCACCTCGCGTGCACCTTCGCCGGGGTGGGCACCTTGGTGTGCAGACCTTGGCTGGGTTGCGCGCCCTGGTGGGCACCATGGTGCGCACCAAGGAGCGCTCCGAAGTGTGCTCCAAGGTGCGGCCTGCACGAAGTCGGAGCCCGGTTTGCCCCGGGTGTGCACCTCGGGTGGGCACCTTGGTGCGCATGCCTTGCCTGGGCTGCGCACCAGGGCGGGCTCAAGATGGCACCCGCGTTCCTTTTTTTTCACTATCTTTCAAAACGGAAATTTTAAAATCTCATTTTTTTTTGCCTTTTTCTGGAAATTAGTGAAGGCAGCGCATCAAAGGTGCGCACCTCGCTGCCCACCACGGTGCGCAACGCCGGTGGGCACCCGGGAGTGCTTCGAAGTGTGCTCCAAGGTGCTGCGTGCACGTTGTCGGAGCCCGGTTTGCCCCGGGTGCGCACCTCGCGTGCACCTTCGTCGGGGTGGGCACCTTGGCTGGGTTTGCCCCGGCTGCGCTCCGAAGCGGGGTTATTGGAGCGCCGCCTCTTTTTTTGTCGGAGCGTTTGGTGGGGTTTCTCGCATTGGCTCTTCCCAGGCCCGGTTGCCACCCTGGCGCGCACGAAGTCGGAAGTAGGGTTAATTGCCCGGGTGCGCACCTTTGCCAGGGTGGGCACCTTGCCTGGGCTGCGCACCAGGGCGGGCTCAAGATGGCACCCGCGTTCCGTTTTTTTCACTATCTTTCAAAACGGAAATTTCAAAATCTCCTTTTTTTTTTGCCTTTTCTGGAAATTAGTGAAGGCAGCGCATCAAAGGTGCGCACCCGGGAGCGCTACGAAGTGTGCTCCAAGGTGCGGCGTGCACGTTGTCGGAGCCCGGTTTGCCCCGGGTGCGCACCTCGCCTGCACCTTGGCCGGGGTGGGCACCTTGGCTGGGTTTGCCCAGGGTGCGCTCCGGAGCGGGGTTACTGGAGCGCCCCCTCTTTTTTTGTCAGAGCGTTTGGTGGGGTTTCTCGCATTGGCTCTTCCCAGGCCCGGTTGTTGGGTGCGCTCCCACCCTGGCGCGCGCGAGGTTGGAAGTTGGGTTAATTGCCCGGGCGCGCACCTTCGCCAGGGTGGGCACCTTGGTGCGCACACCTTGGCTGGGCTGCGCACCAGGGCGGGCTCAAGATGGCACCAGCATTCCCTTTTTTTCACTATCTTTCAAAACGGAAATTTTAAAATCTCGTTTTTTTTTGCCTTTTATGGAAATTAGTGAAGGCATCGCATCAAAGGTGCGCACCTCGCTGCCCACCTTGGTGTGCTCCGAGGTGCCCACCACGGTGCGAACCCGGGAGCGCCCCGATGTGTGCTCCAAGGTGCGGCGTGCACGAAGTCGGACCCCGGTTTGCCCCGGGTGCGCACCTCGCGTGCACCTTGGTGCGCACACCTTGGCTGGGTTGCGCGCCCTGGTGGGCACCATGGTGCGCACCAAGGAGCGCTCCGAAGTGTGCTCCAAGGTGCGCCGTGCACGAAGTCGGAGCCCGGTTTGCCCCGGGTGCGCACCTCGCGTGCACCTTCGCCGCGGTGGGCACCATGGCGTGCACGAAGTCGGAGCCCGGTTTGCCCCGGGTGCGCACCTCGCGTGCACCTTCGCCGGGGTGGGCACCTTGGTGTGCAGACCTTGGCTGGGTTGCGCGCCCTGGTGGGCACCATGGTGCGCACCAAGGAGCGCTCCGAAGTGTGCTCCAAGGTGCGGCCTGCACGAAGTCGGAGCCCGGTTTGCCCCGGGTGTGCACCTCGGGTGGGCACCTTGGTGCGCATGCCTTGCCTGGGCTGCGCACCAGGGCGGGCTCAAGATGGCACCCGCGTTCCTTTTTTTTCACTATCTTTCAAAACGGAAATTTTAAAATCTCATTTTTTTTTGCCTTTTTCTGGAAATTAGTGAAGGCAGCGCATCAAAGGTGCGCAGCTCGCTGCCCACCACGGTGCGCAACGCCGGTGGGCACCCGGGAGTGCTTCGAAGTGTGCTCCAAGGTGCTGCGTGCACGTTGTCGGAGCCCGGTTTGCCCCGGGTGCGCACCTCGCGTGCACCTTCGTCGGGGTGGGCACCTTGGCTGGGTTTGCCCCGGCTGCGCTCCGAAGCGGGGTTATTGGAGCGCCGCCTCTTTTTTTGTCGGAGCGTTTGGTGGGGTTTCTCGCATTGGCTCTTCCCAGGCCCGGTTGCCACCCTGGCGCGCACGAAGTCGGAAGTAGGGTTAATTGCCCGGGTGCGCACCTTTGCCAGGGTGGGCACCTTGCCTGGGCTGCGCACCAGGGCGGGCTCAAGATGGCACCCGCGTTCCGTTTTTTTCACTATCTTTCAAAACGGAAATTTCAAAATCTCCTTTTTTTTTTGCCTTTTCTGGAAATTAGTGAAGGCAGCGCATCAAAGGTGCGCACCCGGGAGCGCTACGAAGTGTGCTCCAAGGTGCGGCGTGCACGTTGTCGGAGCCCGGTTTGCCCCGGGTGCGCACCTCGCCTGCACCTTGGCCGGGGTGGGCACCTTGGCTGGGTTTGCCCAGGGTGCGCTCCGGAGCGGGGTTACTGGAGCGCCCCCTCTTTTTTTGTCAGAGCGTTTGGTGGGGTTTCTCGCATTGGCTCTTCCCAGGCCCGGTTGTTGGGTGCGCTCCCACCCTGGCGCGCGCGAGGTTGGAAGTTGGGTTAATTTCCCGGGCGCGCACCTTCGCCAGGGTGGGCACCTTGGTGCGCACACCTTGGCTGGGCTGCGCACCAGGGCGGGCTCAAGATGGCACCAGCATTCCCTTTTTTTCACTATCTTTCAAAACGGAAATTTTAAAATCTCGTTTTTTTTTGCCTTTTATGGAAATTAGTGAAGGCATCGCATCAAAGGTGCGCACCTCGCTGCCCACCTTGGTGTGCTCCGAGGTGCCCACCACGGTGCGAACCCGGGAGCGCCCCGATGTGTGCTCCAAGGTGCGGCGTGCACGAAGTCGGACCCCGGTTTGCCCCGGGTGCGCACCTCGCGTGCACCTTGGTGCGCACACCTTGGCTGGGTTGCGCGCCCTGGTGGGCACCATGGTGCGCACCAAGGAGCGCTCCGAAGTGTGCTCCAAGGTGCGCCGTGCACGAAGTCGGAGCCCGGTTTGCCCCGGGTGCGCACCTCGCGTGCACCTTCGCCGCGGTGGGCACCATGGCGTGCACGAAGTCGGAGCCCGGTTTGCCCCGGGTGCGCACCTCGCGTGCACCTTCGCCGGGGTGGGCACCTTGGTGTGCAGACCTTGGCTGGGTTGCGCGCCCTGGTGGGCACCATGGTGCGCACCAAGGAGCGCTCCGAAGTGTGCTCCAAGGTGCGGCCTGCACGAAGTCGGAGTCCGGTTTGCCCCGGGTGCGCACCATGGCGTGCACGAAGTCGGAGCCCGGTTTGCCCCGGGTGCGCACCTCGCGTGCACCTTCGCCGGGGTGGGCACCTCGGCTGGTTTGCGCGCCCTGGTGCGCACCAAGGAGCGCTCCGAAGTGTGCTCCAAGGTGCGGCGTGCACGAAGTCGGAGCCCGGTTTGCCCCGGGTGCGCACCTCGCGTGCACCTTCGCCGCGGTGGGCACCTTGGCTGGGTTGGGCACCATTGAGCGCTCCGAAGTTTGCTCCAAGGTGCGCACCATGGCCCTCCAAGGTGCGCAGCATGGCGTGCACGAAGTCGGAGCCCGGTTTGCCCCGGGTGCGCACCTCGCGTGCACCTTCGCCAGGGTGGGCACCTCGGTGCGCACACCTTCTCAATGTTTTCTTGCCTTTTCTGGAAATTGGTGAAGGCAGCGCATCAAAGGTGCGCACCTCGGTGTGCTCCGAGGTGCGAACCCGAGAGCGCTTCGAGGTGCGCACGAAGTCAAAAGTCGGGTTAATTGCATTGTTTTCCCCGGGTGCGCTCCGAGGTGCGCAACATCGGTGCGCACCAAGGAGGGCTCCGAAGTGTGCTCCAAGGTGCGCACGATGGCGTGCACCTCTGGTGCGCACGATTCGGAGCTCGGTTTGCCCGGGGTGCGCACACCTTGGCTGGGTTGCGCACCTTTTGTGCGCTCCATGGTGCGTACGAAGTCGGAGCTCGGTTTGCCCCGGGTGCGCACCTTGATGCGCACGCCTTGGCTGGGCTGCGCACCTTGGTGGGCGCCTCCAAGGTGCGCACGAAGTCGAAGCTCGGTTTGCCCCGGGTGCGCACCTTGGTGGGCGCCATGGTGCACTCCGAGGTGCCCAAGATTGGTGCGCACCAAGGAGCGCTCCGAAGTGCGCTCCAAGGTGCGCAGGTGCGCGCGAAGTCGAAAGTTGGGTTAATTGTCCGGTTTGCCTCGGGTGCGCACCTTGCGTGCACCTTCGCCAGGGTGGGCGCCTTGGTGCGCACACCTTGGCTGGGCTGCGCACCCGGGCGCGCACACCTTGGCACCCGCGTTTCCTTCATTTTAAATTTTTTTTTTTTACAATCTCTCAAGTGGGAAATTCTATAATCTCAACTTTTTTTGCCTTTTCAGGAAACTTTTGAATGGAGCGCATCATTGGTGCGCTCCGAAGTGTGCTCCAAGGTGCGCACCTCTGGTGCGCTCCAAAGCTCTCTCCAGCTGCGTGCACCTGCCCCGGGCGCGCACCCGGCCCCGCCCAGCTTCGCTCACCTGTCCCGGGCGTCTGGTGCGGAACCTTAGAGTAAGAAACATCACCGTGCACCTTGGCCAACGTGCGCGACTCGACCGAGCGCGCACTGGCCGAGGTGCACACCGATTTCACCTGGGTGCGCGCGCAGCACCTCGGGCGCACCGGGGTGCGCGCACAACGCCCGGGTTGCACCGTGGCCTGTGTGCTCGGGGCGCCTCGGGTGCGCGCTCGGTGTCGCCCCGGCGCGCGCGGTAGTGCGGGCAACGCACCCCGGCCCGGCCCGGCCCCGACGAGAACGCAAACGGGCAAAAGGTTAATTCAAATAGCATTGCGACGCCCGGCGAAAAACTAAAAAAGGGTGCAACACCGGGACTTCCCGGGAGGTCACCCATCCCAGTACTACTCCGGCCCAAGCGCGCTTAACTGCGGAGTTCTGATGGGATCCGGTGCACTAACGCTGGTATGATCGCACCCGTTATGAGCTTGTCGCAGTGTGTACTTAGCAAACCGCGACCCACGTGCGAATCCACCCCGGCCACCCACCCCCGTCGAGGTGCACACCCTCCCTCGCGAAGTGCGCCCCGTTCGCCAAGTGTGAGCCCTGCCCGGGTGCACGCACCTTGCTAGGGCATCGGGTGTGCACCCGGCCCGGCCTACGTGCGTGCACCTGGACGGGGCGTCGTGTGCGTGCAGTGTCCCGTCTGCAACGCGGTGCCCACACACCACCTCGGGCGCAACGACCTGCGCTCACATGTGGGCCGAGTGCACCTTGGTGCATGTTCGGGGCGCCTCGGGTGCACGCTCGATCTTGCCCCGGTGCACCAAGGCGCTCGGTTTGCCCCGGGTGCGCACTTGGTGCAAGGTGGGCACCCAAAATAGGGATCAAGCACCAAAACACAAGTTTCGGGATGCAAAATGGGACCCAAGGACCACAAATGCGTTCCAAGACCCATGATGGGTCCACGAGAACAAAAATGTGTTCCGAGACTTAATAAACAAATATTGGGTTTTAGGAGAAGAAACATGCTCTGATGCCCAAAACGAGAATCGACCCCGAAAAGGCCACAGGCCAAAAGTGGGATGCGAGACAAAAAAAAATGGGACCCGAGGACCAAAATTGGGTTCCCAGGTCGAAGACAGGGCAACCGGACAAGAAACGACCTCTAAGGCTCGAAATGAGTCCCGACGACTAAAACTTGACAAGAAGCACCCATCAGGCACCCAACTCGACACCCATGGGATGCCGACCCACCCGGGCTTCCACCTAGCACACCTTGGCACCCACCCACCCTCACACCCAACCTCGCACCCAACTTAGCACCTTTGAACCCACATTGGCACTCACCCTGACCCTGGCACCTTGGAACCCACATTGGCACTCACCTTGACCCTGGCACCCACCTTTGCACTCACCTTGGGACCCACCCTGGCTCCCACCTCGGCACCCACCCAGACACCCACCTTGGTTCCTTGGCACCCACCTTGGATCCTTGGCACCCACCCCGACACCCACCTTGGCACGCAACTTGGCTACTTGCCACCCACCTTGGCTCCTTGAAGCCCACCCCGACAACCACCCCGTGACCTACCCTGGCTAGGGTTGGTGCACACCCACCCTGGTGCCCACCTTGGCACCCACCCTATGACCCACCTTGGCACGCACCTTAGTACCCACCCCGTTACCCACCCTAGGACCCACCCCGTGACCCACCTTGGCCAGGGTGGGTGCACCCACCCTGGTGCCCACCTTGGCACCCACCCATCCTAGCACCCAGCCTGTGACCGGGCTTGGAACCCAACCTTGCACCCGTCTTGGCCAGTGTGGGTGCGCACCCATCCTGGCACCCACGTTGTGACACACCCTTTAACCCACGCACCCTAGCACCCACGTTGGCACCCACCTTGGAACCCAACTTGGCACCCACCTCGGCACCCACCTTGACACTTGTGGACCCACCTTGCCACTCACCCTAGCATCGACCCATCCTAGCACCCACCCTGGCACCTTTGCACCCTAGCACTCACCCATCCTAGCACCTAACCTGTGACCCACCTTGACACTCACCCTCGCACCCACCTTGGAACCCAACCTAGCACCCACCCACCCTGACACCAACCCTAGCACCTACCCACCCTTGCACCCACCCTGTGACCCATCTTGGCACCCACCCATCCTACCACTCAACCTATCACCCACCTTCTCACCCACCTTGGCATCCACCTTAGCACCCACCCACACTGGCACCTTGGCACCCACCTCGGGCAAGGTGGGTGCACACCCACCCTGGCACCCAATTTAGAACCCACCGAGCATGTTACCCACCTTGGCACCCACATTGCAGCCCACCCTAGTACCCACCCTATGACCCACATTGGCATCCACACCCTAGCACCCAGGCACCTCGACACCCGCCTTGACACCCACCCTAGCACTGAACCTGTGACCCACCTTGGAACTCACCCTAGAACCCACCCACCCTGTGAACCACCTTGGCATCCACCTTAGCACCCACCCACCTTGGCACCCACTCTAGCACTCACCCATCCTAACACCCAACTTGTTACCCACCTTGGCACCCGCCCTCGCGTCCACCTTGAAACCCACCCTAGCACCCACCCACGCAGGAGCCCACCTTGGCACCCAACCTAACACCCACGCATCCTGGCACCCAACTTGTGACCCACCTTGGAACCCACCCTAGTACCCACCTTTGAACCCACTATATCACCAACCCACCTTGGCACCCACCCTATGACCCTCTTTGGAATCCACCCTAGCACGCACCCACCCTGGCACCCACCATGGAGCGCACCCTAGCACCCACCCACCTCGGCACGCACCTCAACACCCACCTTGGTGTGCGCACTGCGCCAACCTCTCAAAGACCCTATGTGGTGCGCTCCAAAGTGTACACCTTTGGTGCGCTCCAAGGTGCGCACCTTTGGTGCACACCAAAGTGTGCACCGAGGTGAGCACCAAAGTGCACTCCAGGGTGCACACCAAGGCGCGCACCTTTGGTGCGGTCAATGCAAACGAATTCGGAAGTTGGGGTCGATGTCGTAATCGCTGCTGCAGACTACACGTATGAGAATCGGACAAATAGCTTTATATAGGGGAGGTGTTGCGTTTGATGGGTCGACTCCCCTGGTTGTGTGCACTGCACCAACTTCAAAGACCCTGTCTTGTTTAAGAAGTCAAAAGTTGGGGTGGATGTCCTAATCATTGCTGCAGTCTACGCATGTATGAGAATCAGACAAATAGCTTATATAGGGGAGGTGTTGCATTCGGTGGGTTGACTCCCCTGGTTGTGCGCACTGCGCCAACCTCAAAGACCTTGTTTTCGTTTAGAAGCCGAAAGTTGGGGTCGATGTCCTAATTGCTCTTGCAGGCTACGCATGTATGAGAATCAGACAAATAGCTTATATAGGGGAGGTGTTGGGTTTGATGGGTCGACTCCCCTGGTTGTGCGCATTGCGCCAACCTCAAAGACCCTGCATTGCGGATGAAGTCGAAAGTCAGAGTTTGGTGTGCTACAAGGTGTGGTCGAAGGTGCTCACCTAGGTGTGCACCTTTGGAGCGCAGGAAAAGTGCCCTCCAAAAGTGCGCACCTTTGGAGTGCACAAAAGTGCCCTCCAAAAGTGCGCACCTTTGGAGCGCAGAAAAGTGCCCTCCAAAAAGTGCCCTCCAAAAGTGCGCACCTTTGGAGCGCAGAAAAGTGCCCTCCAAAAAGTGCCCTCCAAAAGTGCGCACCTTTGGAGCGCAGAAAAGTGCCCTCCAAAAAGTGCCCTCCAAAAGTGCGCACCTTTGGAGCGCAGAAAAGTGCCCTCCAAAAAGTGCCCTCCAAAAGTGCGCACCTTTGGAGCGCAGAAAAGTGCCCTCCAAAAAGTGCCCTCCAAAAGTGCGCACCTTTGGAGCGCAGAAAAGTGCCCTCCAAAAAGTGCCCTCCAAAAGTGCGCACCTTTGGAGCGCAGAAAAGTGCCCTCCAAAAAGTGCCCTCCAAAAGTGCGCACCTTTGGAGCGCAGAAAAGTGCCCTCCAAAAAGTGCCCTCCAAAAGTGCGCACCTTTGGAGCGCAGAAAAGTGCCCTCCAAAAAGTGCCCTCCAAAAGTGCGCACTTTTGGTGCGCACCAAAAGTGCGCACTTTTGGTGCGCACCAAAAGTGCGCACTTTTGGTGCGCACCAAGGCGCTGGTTCGGTCGTTGCAGGCGAGTTCGGAAGTTGGGGTCGATGTCCTGAGCGGAGGTGCAAACTACACAGGTGTCGGAATCGGACAAATAGCTTATATAGGGGAGGTGTATGCTTCGATGGGTCGACTCCCCAGGTTGAGCGCACCGCGCCAACCTCAAAGACCCTACGGTATGGATGAAGTCGGAAGTTGGGTCCGATGACCGATTCGATTAGTAGGTATGCTCATGAGGTCGGAATTTGGGTCCGATGACCTGCCATGTGTAGGAAGGCGAATGTTGGCACTGTGCGTTGCAAGGTGCACACCAAGGCGCTGGTGCGGTCTTTTTAGTCGAGTTCGGAAGTTGGGGTCGATGTCCTGATCGGAGGTGCAAGCTACACAGGTGTGGGAATCGGACAAATAGCTTATATAGGGGAGGTGTATGCTTCGTTGGGTCGACTCCCCGAGTTGAGCGCACCGCGCCAACCTCAAAGACCCTACGGTATGGATGAAGTCGGAAGTTGGGTCCGATGACCGATTCGATATGTAGGCATACTCGCGAGGTCGGAATTTGGGTCCGATGACCTGCCATGTTGAGGAAGGCGAATGTTGGCACTGTGCGTTGCAAGGTGCGCACCAAGGCGCTGGTTCGGTCGTTGCAGGCGAGTTCGGAAGTTGGGGTCGATGTCCTGATCGGAGGTGCAAACTACACAGGTGTGGGAATCGGACAAATAGCTTATATAGGGGAGGTGTATGCTTCGTTGGGTCGACTCCCCGGGTTGAGCGCACCGCGCCAACCTCAAAGACCCTACGGTATGGATGAAGTCGGAAGTTGGGTCCGATGACCGATTCGATATGTAGGCATACTCGCGAGGTCGGAATTTGGGTCCGATGACCTGCCATGTGCAGGAAGGCGAATGTTGGGACTGTGCGTCGCAAGGTGCGCACCAAGGCGCTGGTGCCGTCGTTGCAGTCGAGTTCGGAAGTTGGGGTCGATGTCCTGGTCAGAGGTGCAAACTACACAGGTGTGGGAATCGGACAAATAGCTTATATAGGGGAGGTGTATGCTTCGATGGGTCGACTCCCCGGGTTGAGCGCACCGCGCCAACCTCAGAGACCCTACAGTATGGATGAAGTCGGAAGTTGGGTCCGATGACCGATTCGATACGTATGCATATTCGCGAGGTCTGAATTTGTGTCCGATGACCTGCCATGCGCAGGAAGGCGGAATTTGGGTCCGATGACCGAGTTGATGGCGTGCCATGCGCAGAAAGGCGGAATTTGGGTCCGATGACCGAGTTGATGTTGATGGCCCGCCATGCATAGGAAGGCGGAATTTGGGTCCGATGACCGATTTGAAGGCGTGCCATACGCAGAAAGGCGGAGTTTGGGTCCGATGACCGAGTTGATATTGATGGCCCGCCATGCGCAGGAAGGCAGAATTTGGGTCCGATGACCTGACATACGCATGGAGTCCGACTCGGGGGCCGATGTTCGATTCGATGACTTGCATTGTGGGTAAAGTCGGAAGTTGTGGTCTTTGACCCGATTCGATGACCAGACTTCGGCTGCTTGAGAATCGGACAAATAACTTATATAGGGGAGGTAGTGTTCTCGAGCATCCTCCCCCCGTGCCCGTTTATGTCGATTGATGCTGGTGCTCTACTGGTTGGAGAGCTCGGATGCAAAAATCTTGCACCAGGATTTATCGATTGTGATGGACACGGCAAGTCTCCTGATTGCTATGCAGGAGCTCATCGTGAATCTCTATGCGGCCTTGGTATGGACTCGACCTGCGGAATGGTTCGGCAATGGTAGTCGCTCCAACACGTCCTTGCAGTGGCCACAGAGGTGATTCAACTAGAGCTCCAGTCTAGCTTTTGGGTTGCTTGGCGGACTGGTATAGCCGCGATCGAGTTCCGGCCATGAACGTTTTAGATAGCTCTTGGGCTTTCTGGGACGGAAGTCGGAAGTTTGGGCTGTTGTCCGATTTGATGACCATTCTTCGGATGTGTGAGAATCGGACAAATAACTTATATAGGGGACTGTGTTGTCTCACGCAGCCCCCTCCGTGCCCCTCTATCTCGACCGATGTTGGTGCTTGAAAGGGTTGGGATCGCTCGGATTTATAAACGTGCACCACCATTTGTCGAGTGTGAGGGACGCGGCAGGTCTCCTAAATGCTATGCGGGCGCTCTCTGAGAATCTCTATCCGGCCTCGACACAAACTAGTCTTGCTGAATGGTTTGGCACTGGTAGTCGATCTAACACGTCGTTGTTGTGGCCGCCTAGGCGATTCGATTCGAGCCCCCGTCTAGCTTTTGGGTTGCTTGGCGGATTTTGCCCTATCCGCAAGTGAGCTCGGTCCCTAAACGTTCGAGAAACCTGATTGCTATGTGCCGACTCTCTTTCTTGCGAGCCTCCATCTAGCTTTTGGGTCTCTACGGAACGGAAGTCGGAATCTGGGACCGTTGTTTGATTCGACGAGGCAGACTACGGTTGTGCGAGAATCGGACAAATAACTTATATAGGGGAGGTGTTGACTGGAGCATTCTCCCCCGTGCCCCTCTAACTCGACCAATGCTGGCGCTCGAACGGTGGTAGCGCTCGGATTTTCATTGAGCGCCAGCATTGGTCGATTTAGAGGGGCATGCGAGATTCCCGAATGCTATGCGAGGGCTCTAACGGAAATGTCTATTGGTTTCGGTATGGATGCAATTGCGAGTGGTTCGGCAAAGGTAGTCGTTCCGATGCGTCCATGTCGTGGCCAAATCGATAATTCGATTTGAGCCCTCGTATAGCATTTGGGTCTCTCGATGTGATTCCGCATTCCAGTCCCTTTGGGCACTGCTTGAGCCGCATCCCAGGGGGTTCCCTTCCCAATAATCTGCCTCGCAACCCGATTGCTATGCGGTGAGGCTCCTCGGCCGCCTCGGAACTATCTGTGTATCAGACGCATCGCGGGATAAGGGGTTGGCAACGGTAGTCGCCCCAAGCGCGTCCGATGCTTGGACCATTCCGAGGCGGCCCTGAAGCCTCTTCCGTCTAGCCGTTGGGTCCTTCTCGCCGCATCCCTCGCCTCGCACCCCGATTGCTATGCGGTGAGGCTCCTCGGCCGCCTTGGAACTATCTGTGTATCGGACGCGTCGCGGGATAAGGGGTTGTCACTGGTAGTCGCCCCAAGCGCGTCCGATGCTTGGACCATTCCGAGGCGGCCCTGAAGCCTCTTCCGTCTAGCCGTTGGGTCCTTCTCGCCGCATCCCTCGCCTCGCACCCCGATTGCTATGCGGTGAGGCTCCTCGGCCGCCTTGGAACTATCTGTGTATCGGACGCGTCGCGGGATAAGGGGTTGTCACTGGTAGTCGCCCCAAGCGCGTCCGATGCTTGGACCATTCCGAGGCGGCCCTGAAGCCTCTTCCGTCTAGCCGTTGGGTCCTTCTCGCCGCATCCCTCGCCTCGCACCCCGATTGCTATGCGGTGAGGCTCCTCGGCCGCCTTGGAACTATCTGTGTATCAGACGCGTCGCGGGATAAGGGGTTGTCACTGGTAGTCGCCCCAAGCGCGTCCGATGCTTGGACCATTCCGAGGCGGCCCTGAAGCCTCTTCCGTCTAGCCGTTGGGTCCTTCTCGCCGCATCCCTCGCCTCGCACCCCGATTGCTATGCGGTGAGGCTCCTCGGCCGCCTTGGAACTATCTGTGTATCGGACGCGTCGCGGGATAAGGGGTTGTCACTGGTAGTCGCCCCAAGCGCGTCCGATGCTTGGACCATTCCGAGGCGGCCCTGAAGCCTCTTCCGTCTAGCCGTTGGGTCCTTCTCGCCGCATCCCTCGCCTCGCACCCCGATTGCTATGCGGTGAGGCTCCTCGGCCGCCTTGGAACTATCTGTGTATCGGACGCGTCGCGGGATAAGGGGTTGTCACTGGTAGTCGCCCCAAGCGCGTCCGATGCTTGGACCATTCCGAGGCGGACCTGAAGCCTCTTCCCTCTAGCCGTTGGGGCTTTCTCGCCGCATCCCTCGCCTCGCACCCCGATTGCTATGCTGTGAGGCTCCTCGGCCGCCTCGGAACTATCTGTGTATCGGACGCATCGCGGGATAAGGGGTTGGCAGTGGTAGTCGCCCCAAGCGCGTCCGATGCTTGGACCATTCCGAGGCGGCCCTGAAGCCTCTTTCGTCAGCCGTTGGGGCCATCTCGCCGCATCCCCCACCTCGCACCACGATTGCTATGCTGTGAGGCTCCTCGGCCGCCTCGGAACTATCTGTGTATCGGACGCATCGCGGGATAAGGGGTTGGCAGTGGTAGTCGCCCCAAGCGCGTCCGATGCTTGGACTATTCCGAGGCGGCCCTGCAGCCTCTTCCGTGTAGCCTTTGGGGCCATCTCGCCGCATCCCTCGCCTCGCACCCCGATTGCTATGCGGTGAGGCTCATCGGCCGCCTGGGAACTATCTTCGTATCGGACGCATCGCGGGATAAGGGGTTGTCACTGGTAGTCGCCCCAAGCGCGTCCGATGCTTGGACTATTCCGAGGCGGCCCTGCAGCCTCTTCCGTCTAGCCGTTGGGGCCATCTCGCCGCATCCCCCACCTCCTCGGCTGCCTCGGAACTATCTGTGTATCGGACGCATCGCGGGATAAGGGGTTGGCAGTGGTAGTCGCCCCAAGCGCGTCCGATGCTTGGACTGTTCCGAGGCGGCCCTGCAGCCTCTTCCGTCTAGCCTTTGGGGCCATCTCGCCGCATCCCTCACCTCGCACCCCGATTGCTATGCAGTGAGGCTCCTCGGCCGCCTGGGAACTATCTTCGTATCGGACGCATCGCGGGATAAGGGGTTGTCACTGGTAGTCGCCCCAAGGACGTCCGATGCTTGGACTATTCCGAGGCGGCCCTGCAGCCTCTTCCGTCTAGCCGTTGGGGCCATCTCGCCGCATCCCCCACCTCCTCGGCTGCCTCGGAACTATCTTCGTATCGGACGCATCGCGGGATAAGGGGTTGGCAGTGGTAGTCACCCCAAGCGCGTCCGATGCTTGGACTATTCCGAGGCGGCCCTGCAGCCTCTTCCGTCTAGCCTTTGGGGCCATCTCGCCGCATCCCTCGCCTCGCACCCCGATTGCTATGCGGTGAGGCTCCTCGGCCGCCTGGGAACTATCTTCGTATCGGACGCATCGCGGGATAAGGGGTTGTCACTGGTAGTCGCCCCAAGCGCGTCCGATGCTTGGACTATTCCGAGGCGGCCCTGCAGCCTCTTTCGTCTAACCGTTGGGGCCATCTCGCCGCATCCCCCACCTCGCACCCCGATTGCTATGCGGTGAGGCTCCTCGGCCGCCTTGGAACTATCTTCGTATCGGACGCATCGCGGGATAAGGGGTTGTCACTGGTAGTCGCCCCAAGCTGCGTCCGATGCTTGGACTATTCCGAGGCGGCCCTGTGGCCTCTTCCGTCTAGCCGTTGGGGCCATCTCGCCGCATCCCCCACCTCGCACCCCGATTGCTATGCGGTGAGGCTCCTCGGCTGCCTTGGAACTATCTTCGTATCGGACGCATCGCGAGATAAGGGGTTGTCACTGGTAGTCGCCCCAAGCACGTCCGATGCTTGGACTATTCCGAGGCGGCCCTGCAGCCTCTTCCGTCTAGCCGTTGGGGCCATCTCGCCGCATCCCCCACCTCGCACCCCGATTGCTATGCGGTGAGGCTCCTCGGCCGCCTTGGAACTATCTTCGTATCGGACGCATCGCGGGATAAGGGGTTGTCACTGGTAGTCGCCCCAAGCGCGTCCGATGCTTGGACTATTCCGAGGCGGCCCTGCAGCCTCTTCCGTCTAGCCGTTGGGGCCATCTCGCCGCATCCCCCACCTCGCACCCCGATTGCTATGCGGTGAGGCTCCTCGGCCGCCTTGGAACTATCTTCGTATCGGACGCATCGCGGGATAAGGGGTTGTCACTGGTAGTCGCCCCAAGCGCGTCCGATGCTTGGACTATTCCGAGGCGGCCCTGTGGCCTCCTCCGTCTAGCCGTTGGGGCCATCTCGCCGCATCCCCCCCCTTGCACCCGGATTGCTATGCGGTGAGGCTCCGATGCTTGGACTATTTCGAGGCGGCCCTGTGGCCTCTTCCGTCTAGCCGTTGGGGCCATCTCGCCGCATCCCCCCCCTTGCACCCGGATTGCTATGCGGTGAGGCTCCTGGGCCACCTTGGAACTATCTTCGTATCGGACGCATCGCGGGATAAGGGGTTGTCACTGGTAGTCGCCCCAAGCGCGTCCGATGCTTGGACTATTCCGAGGCGGCCCTGCAGCCTCTTTCGTCTAGCCGTTTGGGCCATCTCGCCGCATCCCCCACCTCGCACCCCGATTGCTATGCGGTGAGGCTCCTCGACCGCCTTGGAACTATCTTCGTATCGGACGCATCGCAGGATAAGGGGTTGTCACTGGTAGTCGCCCCAAGCGCGTCCGATGCTTGGACTATTCCGAGGCGGCCCTGCAGCCTCTTCCGTCTAGCCGTTGGGGCCATCTCGCCGCATCCCCCACCTCGCACCCCGATTGCTATGCGGTGATGCTCCTCGGCCGCTTTGGAACCATCTTCGAATTGGACGCATCGCGGGATAAGGGGTTGTCACTGGTAGTCGCCCCAAGCGCGTCCGATGCTTGGACCATTCCGAGGCGGCCCTGAAGCCTCTTCCGTCTAGCCGTTGGGGCCATCCGTCGCCTCGCACCCCCGATTGCTATGCGGTGAGGCTCCTCGGCCGCCTTGGAACCGTCTTCGTATCGGACGCATCGCGGGATAAGGGGTTGTCACTGGTAGTCGCCCCAAGCGCGTCCGATGCTCGGACCATTCCGAGGCGGCCCTGAAGCCTCTTCCGTCTAGCCATTGGGGCCATCTCGCCGCATCCGTCGCCTCGCACCCCCGATTGCTATGCGGTGAGGCTCCTCGGCCGCCTTGCAACCTTCTGTGTATCGGACGCATCGCGGGATAAGGGGTTGGCACTGGTAGTCGCCCCAAGCGCGTCCGATGCTTGGACCATACCGAGGTGGCCCTGAAGCCTCTTCCGTGTAGCCGTTGGGGCCTTCCCGCCCCATCCCTCGCCTCGCACCCCGATTGATATGCGGTGAGGCTCCTCGGCCGCGTTGGAACTATCTGTGTATCGGACGCATCGCGGGATAAGGGGTTGGCACTGGTAGTCGTCCCAATCGCGTCCGATGCTTGGACCATTCCGAGGCGGCCCTGCAGCCTCTTCCTAGTCGTCGGGGCCTTCCCGGCGCATCCTTCGCCTCGCATCCCGATTCCTATGCGGTGAGTCTTCTCGGCCGCCGCGGAACTATACCTGTTATCGCTACTGCATCCTTCGGCTGGTAACCTCCTCTGCCGCCTTGGAACGTTCTCTTTGTCGGACGCGTCGCGGGATAAGGGGTTGGCACTGGTAGTCGCCCCAAGCGCGCCTGATGCATAGACCGCTCCGAGTCGACCTTGCTTTCAGCCTCTCACATGCATAGACCTCTCTGAGTCGACCCTGCAGCCTCTCACGTTTAGCCTATGGAATCTCGCCTCACAACATGATTGCTATCCTTGATGCATCCCTTGCCTCGAGCCCTGATTGCTTTCTTGGCTGCATCCCTCCTCTCCTCACAGCCCAGTTGTCATCACTGCTTCATCCGTCGCTTCATGCATCTGGCTGCTGGGCCCTTCCCACCGCACACCTCGATTTCTATCTCTGCTGCATCACACACCCCGATTGCTATCTCTGCTACATCCCTCGGCTCTCACTTCTGCATCCTTCGCCTCACACCTCGATTGCTATCAATGCTGCATCTGTAAGCTCACACCCCGATTGCTATGCGGGGAGGCTCCTTGGCCGCCTTGGAAATTTCTCTGTGTCGGACGCACCGCGGGATAAGGGGTTGGCACTGGTAGTCGCCCCAAGTGCGCCCGACTCTTAGACCGCTTCGAGGTGACCTCGTAGCCTCTTTCGTCCAGGCTTCCTGCCTTCAACGCCCTTTTTACACCTCGATTGCTATGCGCGGGCTCCTTGGCGTCTATCACCTCTCTGCGAAGAGTGGCACGATGATTGTTGGGGTAAATCGTAGCAGTCCGATCTCTGGCCTTGGGCCATTGTGAGGGCTGATCGATTTCCTGTGC
>NW_026728842.1:347500-365000 GCF_030272615.1 Cryptomeria japonica | reverse complement strand
AGAACGGAAATTTTAAAATCTCGTTTTTTTTTGCCTTTTCTGGAAATTAGTGAAGGCAGCGCATCAAAGGTGCGCAACGCTGGTGCGAACCTGGGAGCGCTCCGATGTGTGCTCCAAGGTGCGGCGTGCACGAAGTCGGAGCCCGGTTTGCCCCGGGTGCGCACCTCGCGTGCACCTTCGCCGGGGTGGGCACCTTGGTGTGCAGACCTTGGCTGGGTTGCGCGCCCTGGTGGGCACCATGGTGCGCACCAAGGAGCGCTCCGAAGTGTGCTCCAAGGTGCGGCCTGCACGAAGTCGGAGCCCGGTTTGCCCCGGGTGTGCACCTCGGGTGGGCACCTTGGTGCGCATGCCTTGCCTGGGCTGCGCACCAGGGCGGGCTCAAGATGGCACCCGCGTTCCTTTTTTTTCACTATCTTTCAAAACGGAAATTTTAAAATCTCATTTTTTTTTGCCTTTTTCTGGAAATTAGTGAAGGCAGCGCATCAAAGGTGCGCACCTCGCTGCCCACCACGGTGCGCAACGCCGGTGGGCACCCGGGAGTGCTTCGAAGTGTGCTCCAAGGTGCTGCGTGCACGTTGTCGGAGCCCGGTTTGCCCCGGGTGCGCACCTCGCGTGCACCTTCGTCGGGGTGGGCACCTTGGCTGGGTTTGCCCCGGCTGCGCTCCGAAGCGGGGTTATTGGAGCGCCGCCTCTTTTTTTGTCGGAGCGTTTGGTGGGGTTTCTCGCACTGGCTCTTCCCAGGCCCGGTTGCCACCCTGGCGCGCACGAAGTCGGAAGTAGGGTTAATTGCCCGGGTGCGCACCTTTGCCAGGGTGGGCACCTTGCCTGGGCTGCGCACCAGGGCGGGCTCAAGATGGCACCCGCGTTCCGTTTTTTTCACTATCTTTCAAAACGGAAATTTCAAAATCTCCTTTTTTTTTTGCCTTTTCTGGAAATTAGTGAAGGCAGCGCATCAAAGGTGCGCACCCGGGAGCGCTACGAAGTGTGCTCCAAGGTGCGGCGTGCACGTTGTCGGAGCCCGGTTTGCCCCGGGTGCGCACCTCGCCTGCACCTTGGCCGGGGTGGGCACCTTGGCTGGGTTTGCCCAGGGTGCGCTCCGAAGCGGGGTTACTGGAGCGCCCCCTCTTTTTTTGTCAGAGCGTTTGGTTGGGTTTCTCGCATTGGCTCTTCCCAGGCCCGGTTGTTGGGTGCGCTCCCACCCTGGCGCGCGCGAGGTTGGAAGTTGGGTTAATTGCCCGGGCGCGCACCTTCGCCAGGGTGGGCACCTTGGTGCGCACACCTTGGCTGGGCTGCGCACCAGGGCGGGCTCAAGATGGCACCAGCATTCCCTTTTTTTCACTATCTTTCAAAACGGAAATTTTAAAATCTCGTTTTTTTTTGCCTTTTATGGAAATTAGTGAAGGCATCGCATCAAAGGTGCGCACCTCGCTGCCCACCTTGGTGTGCTCCGAGGTGCCCACCACGGTGCGAACCCGGGAGCGCCCCGATGTGTGCTCCAAGGTGCGGCGTGCACGAAGTCGGACCCCGGTTTGCCCCGGGTGCGCACCTCGCGTGCACCTTGGTGCGCACACCTTGGCTGGGTTGCGCGCCCTGGTGGGCACCATGGTGCGCACCAAGGAGCGCTCCGAAGTGTGCTCCAAGGTGCGCCGTGCACGAAGTCGGAGCCCGGTTTGCCCCGGGTGCGCACCTCGCGTGCACCTTCGCCGCGGTGGGCACCATGGCGTGCACGAAGTCGGAGCCCGGTTTGCCCCGGGTGCGCACCTCGCCTGCACCTTCGCCGGGGTGGGCACCTTGGTGTGCAGACCTTGGCTGGGTTGCGCGCCCTGGTGGGCACCATGGTGCGCACCAAGGAGCGCTCCGAAGTGTGCTCCAAGGTGCGGCCTGCACGAAGTCGGAGCCCGGTTTGCCCCGGGTGTGCACCTCGGGTGGGCACCTTGGTGCGCATGCCTTGCCTGGGCTGCGCACCAGGGCGGGCTCAAGATGGCACCCGCGTTCCTTTTTTTTCACTATCTTTCAAAACGGAAATTTTAAAATCTCATTTTTTTTTGCCTTTTTCTGGAAATTAGTGAAGGCAGCGCATCAAAGGTGCGCACCTCGCTGCCCACCACGGTGCGCAACGCCGGTGGGCACCCGGGAGTGCTTCGAAGTGTGCTCCAAGGTGCTGCGTGCACGTTGTCGGAGCCCGGTTTGCCCCGGGTGCGCACCTCGCGTGCACCTTCGTCGGGGTGGGCACCTTGGCTGGGTTTGCCCCGGCTGCGCTCCGAAGCGGGGTTATTGGAGCGCCGCCTCTTTTTTTGTCGGAGCGTTTGGTGGGGTTTCTCGCATTGGCTCTTCCCAGGCCCGGTTGCCACCCTGGCGCGCACGAAGTCGGAAGTAGGGTTAATTGCCCGGGTGCGCACCTTTGCCAGGGTGGGCACCTTGCCTGGGCTGCGCACCAGGGCGGGCTCAAGATGGCACCCGCGTTCCGTTTTTTTCACTATCTTTCAAAACGGAAATTTCAAAATCTCCTTTTTTTTTTGCCTTTTCTGGAAATTAGTGAAGGCAGCGCATCAAAGGTGCGCACCCGGGAGCGCTACGAAGTGTGCTCCAAGGTGCGGCGTGCACGTTGTCGGAGCCCGGTTTGCCTCGGGTGCGCACCTCGCCTGCACCTTGGCCGGGGTGGGCACCTTGGCTGGGTTTGCCCAGGGTGCGCTCCGGAGCGGGGTTACTGGAGCGCCCCCTCTTTTTTTGTCAGAGCGTTTGGTGGGGTTTCTCGCATTGGCTCTTCCCAGGCCCGGTTGTTGGGTGCGCTCCCACCCTGGCGCGCGCGAGGTTGGAAGTTGGGTTAATTGCCCGGGCGCGCACCTTCGCCAGGGTGGGCACCTTGGTGCGCACACCTTGGCTGGGCTGCGCACCAGGGCGGGCTCAAGATGGCACCAGCATTCCCTTTTTTTCACTATCTTTCAAAACGGAAATTTTAAAATCTCGTTTTTTTTTGCCTTTTATGGAAATTAGTGAAGGCATCGCATCAAAGGTGCGCACCTCGCTGCCCACCTTGGTGTGCTCCGAGGTGCCCACCACGGTGCGAACCCGGGAGCGCCCCGATGTGTGCTCCAAGGTGCGGCGTGCACGAAGTCGGACCCCGGTTTGCCCCGGGTGCGCACCTCGCGTGCACCTTGGTGCGCACACCTTGGCTGGGTTGCGCGCCCTGGTGGGCACCATGGTGCGCACCAAGGAGCGCTCCGAAGTGTGCTCCAAGGTGCGCCGTGCACGAAGTCGGAGCCCGGTTTGCCCCGGGTGCGCACCTCGCGTGCACCTTCGCCGCGGTGGGCACCATGGCGTGCACGAAGTCGGAGCCCGGTTTGCCCCGGGTGCGCACCTCGCGTGCACCTTCGCCGGGGTGGGCACCTTGGTGTGCAGACCTTGGCTGGGTTGCGCGCCCTGGTGGGCACCATGGTGCGCACCAAGGAGCGCTCCGAAGTGTGCTCCAAGGTGCGGCCTGCACGAAGTCGGAGCCCGGTTTGCCCCGGGTGTGCACCTCGGGTGGGCACCTTGGTGCGCATGCCTTGCCTGGGCTGCGCACCAGGGCGGGCTCAAGATGGCACCCGCGTTCCTTTTTTTTCACTATCTTTCAAAACGGAAATTTTAAAATCTCATTTTTTTTTGCCTTTTTCTGGAAATTAGTGAAGGCAGCGCATCAAAGGTGCGCACCTCGCTGCCCACCACGGTGCGCAACGCCGGTGGGCACCCGGGAGTGCTTCGAAGTGTGCTCCAAGGTGCTGCGTGCACGTTGTCGGAGCCCGGTTTGCCCCGGGTGCGCTCCTCGCGTGCACCTTCGTCGGGGTGGGCACCTTGGCTGGGTTTGCCCCGGCTGCGCTCCGAAGCGGGGTTATTGGAGCGCCGCCTCTTTTTTTGTCGGAGCGTTTGGTGGGGTTTCTCGCATTGGCTCTTCCCAGGCCCGGTTGCCACCCTGGCGCGCACGAAGTCGGAAGTAGGGTTAATTGCCCGGGTGCGCACCTTTGCCAGGGTGGGCACCTTGCCTGGGCTGCGCACCAGGGCGGGCTCAAGATGGCACCCGCGTTCCGTTTTTTTCACTATCTTTCAAAACGGAAATTTCAAAATCTCCTTTTTTTTTTGCCTTTTCTGGAAATTAGTGAAGGCAGCGCATCAAAGGTGCGCACCCGGGAGCGCTACGAAGTGTGCTCCAAGGTGCGGCGTGCACGTTGTCGGAGCCCGGTTTGCCTCGGGTGCGCACCTCGCCTGCACCTTGGCCGGGGTGGGCACCTTGGCTGGGTTTGCCCAGGGTGCGCTCCGGAGCGGGGTTACTGGAGCGCCCCCTCTTTTTTTGTCAGAGCGTTTGGTGGGGTTTCTCGCATTGGCTCTTCCCAGGCCCGGTTGTTGGGTGCGCTCCCACCCTGGCGCGCGCGAGGTTGGAAGTTGGGTTAATTGCCCGGGCGCGCACCTTCGCCAGGGTGGGCACCTTGGTGCGCACACCTTGGCTGGGCTGCGCACCAGGGCGGGCTCAAGATGGCACCAGCATTCCCTTTTTTTCACTATCTTTCAAAACGGAAATTTTAAAATCTCGTTTTTTTTTGCCTTTTATGGAAATTATTGAAGGCATCGCATCAAAGGTGCGCACCTCGCTGCCCACCTTGGTGTGCTCCGAGGTGCCCACCACGGTGCGAACCCGGGAGCGCCCCGATGTGTGCTCCAAGGTGCGGCGTGCACGAAGTCGGACCCCGGTTTGCCCCGGGTGCGCACCTCGCGTGCACCTTGGTGCGCACACCTTGGCTGGGTTGCGCGCCCTGGTGGGCACCATGGTGCGCACCAAGGAGCGCTCCGAAGTGTGCTCCAAGGTGCGCCGTGCACGAAGTCGGAGCCCGGTTTGCCCCGGGTGCGCACCTCGCGTGCACCTTCGCCGCGGTGGGCACCATGGCGTGCACGAAGTCGGAGCCCGGTTTGCCCCGGGTGCGCACCTCGCGTGCACCTTCGCCGGGGTGGGCACCTTGGTGTGCAGACCTTGGCTGGGTTGCGCGCCCTGGTGGGCACCATGGTGCGCACCAAGGAGCGCTCCGAAGTGTGCTCCAAGGTGCGGCCTGCACGAAGTCGGAGTCCGGTTTGCCCCGGGTGCGCACCATGGCGTGCACGAAGTCGGAGCCCGGTTTGCCCCGGGTGCGCACCTCGCGTGCACCTTCGCCGGGGTGGGCACCTCGGCTGGTTTGCGCGCCCTGGTGCGCACCAAGGAGCGCTCCGAAGTGTGCTCCAAGGTGCGGCGTGCACGAAGTCGGAGCCCGGTTTGCCCCGGGTGCGCACCTCGCGTGCACCTTCGCCGCGGTGGGCACCTTGGCTGGGTTGGGCACCATTGAGCGCTCCGAAGTTTGCTCCAAGGTGCGCACCATGGCCCTCCAAGGTGCGCAGCATGGCGTGCACGAAGTCGGAGCCCGGTTTGCCCCGGGTGCGCACCTCGCGTGCACCTTCGCCAGGGTGGGCACCTCGGTGCGCACACCTTCTCAATGTTTTCTTGCCTTTTCTGGAAATTGGTGAAGGCAGCGCATCAAAGGTGCGCACCTCGGTGTGCTCCGAGGTGCGAACCCGAGAGCGCTTCGAGGTGCGCACGAAGTCAAAAGTCGGGTTAATTGCATTGTTTTCCCCGGGTGCGCTCCGAGGTGCGCAACATCGGTGCGCACCAAGGAGGGCTCCGAAGTGTGCTCCAAGGTGCGCACGATGGCGTGCACCTCTGGTGCGCACGATTCGGAGCTCGGTTTGCCCGGGGTGCGCACACCTTGGCTGGGTTGCGCACCTTTTGTGCGCTCCATGGTGCGTACGAAGTCGGAGCTCGGTTTGCCCCGGGTGCGCACCTTGATGCGCACGCCTTGGCTGGGCTGCGCACCTTGGTGGGCGCCTCCAAGGTGCGCACGAAGTCGAAGCTCGGTTTGCCCCGGGTGCGCACCTTGGTGGGCGCCATGGTGCACTCCGAGGTGCCCAAGATTGGTGCGCACCAAGGAGCGCTCCGAAGTGCGCTCCAAGGTGCGCAGGTGCGCGCGAAGTCGAAAGTTGGGTTAATTGTCCGGTTTGCCTCGGGTGCGCACCTTGCGTGCACCTTCGCCAGGGTGGGCGCCTTGGTGCGCACACCTTGGCTGGGCTGCGCACCCGGGCGCGCACACCTTGGCACCCGCGTTTCCTTCATTTTAAATTTTTTTTTTTTACAATCTCTCAAGTGGGAAATTCTATAATCTCAACTTTTTTTGCCTTTTCAGGAAACTTTTGAATGGAGCGCATCATTGGTGCGCTCCGAAGTGTGCTCCAAGGTGCGCACCTCTGGTGCGCTCCAAAGCTCTCTCCAGCTGCGTGCACCTGCCCCGGGCGCGCACCCGGCCCCGCCCAGCTTCGCTCACCTGTCCCGGGCGTCTGGTGCGGAACCTTAGAGTAAGAAACATCACCGTGCACCTTGGCCAACGTGCGCGACTCGACCGAGCGCGCACTGGCCGAGGTGCACACCGATTTCACCTGGGTGCGCGCGCAGCACCTCGGGCGCACCGGGGTGCGCGCACAACGCCCGGGTTGCACCGTGGCCTGTGTGCTCGGGGCGCCTCGGGTGCGCGCTCGGTGTCGCCCCGGCGCGCGCGGTAGTGCGGGCAACGCACCCCGGCCCGGCCCGGCCCCGACGAGAACGCAAACGGGCAAAAGGTTAATTCAAATAGCATTGCGACGCCCGGCGAAAAACTAAAAAAGGGTGCAACACCGGGACTTCCCGGGAGGTCACCCATCCCAGTACTACTCCGGCCCAAGCGCGCTTAACTGCGGAGTTCTGATGGGATCCGGTGCACTAACGCTGGTATGATCGCACCCGTTATGAGCTTGTCGCAGTGTGTACTTAGCAAACCGCGACCCACGTGCGAATCCACCCCGGCCACCCACCCCCGTCGAGGTGCACACCCTCCCTCGCGAAGTGCGCCCCGTTCGCCAAGTGTGAGCCCTGCCCGGGTGCACGCACCTTGCTAGGGCATCGGGTGTGCACCCGGCCCGGCCTACGTGCGTGCACCTGGACGGGGCGTCGTGTGCGTGCAGTGTCCCGTCTGCAACGCGGTGCCCACACACCACCTCGGGCGCAACGACCTGCGCTCACATGTGGGCCGAGTGCACCTTGGTGCATGTTCGGGGCGCCTCGGGTGCACGCTCGATCTTGCCCCGGTGCACCAAGGCGCTCGGTTTGCCCCGGGTGCGCACTTGGTGCAAGGTGGGCACCCAAAATAGGGATCAAGCACCAAAACACAAGTTTCGGGATGCAAAATGGGACCCAAGGACCACAAATGCGTTCCAAGACCCATGATGGGTCCACGAGAACAAAAATGTGTTCCGAGACTTAATAAACAAATATTGGGTTTTAGGAGAAGAAACATGCTCTGATGCCCAAAACGAGAATCGACCCCGAAAAGGCCACAGGCCAAAAGTGGGATGCGAGACAAAAAAAAATGGGACCCGAGGACCAAAATTGGGTTCCCAGGTCGAAGACAGGGCAACCGGACAAGAAACGACCTCTAAGGCTCGAAATGAGTCCCGACGACTAAAACTTGACAAGAAGCACCCATCAGGCACCCAACTCGACACCCATGGGATGCCGACCCACCCGGGCTTCCACCTAGCACACCTTGGCACCCACCCACCCTCACACCCAACCTCGCACCCAACTTAGCACCTTTGAACCCACATTGGCACTCACCCTGACCCTGGCACCTTGGAACCCACATTGGCACTCACCTTGACCCTGGCACCCACCTTTGCACTCACCTTGGGACCCACCCTGGCTCCCACCTCGGCACCCACCCAGACACCCACCTTGGTTCCTTGGCACCCACCTTGGATCCTTGGCACCCACCCCGACACCCACCTTGGCACGCAACTTGGCTACTTGCCACCCACCTTGGCTCCTTGAAGCCCACCCCGACAACCACCCCGTGACCTACCCTGGCTAGGGTTGGTGCACACCCACCCTGGTGCCCACCTTGGCACCCACCCTATGACCCACCTTGGCACGCACCTTAGTACCCACCCCGTTACCCACCCTAGGACCCACCCCGTGACCCACCTTGGCCAGGGTGGGTGCACCCACCCTGGTGCCCACCTTGGCACCCACCCATCCTAGCACCCAGCCTGTGACCGGGCTTGGAACCCAACCTTGCACCCGTCTTGGCCAGTGTGGGTGCGCACCCATCCTGGCACCCACGTTGTGACACACCCTTTAACCCACGCACCCTAGCACCCACGTTGGCACCCACCTTGGAACCCAACTTGGCACCCACCTCGGCACCCACCTTGACACTTGTGGACCCACCTTGCCACTCACCCTAGCATCGACCCATCCTAGCACCCACCCTGGCACCTTTGCACCCTAGCACTCACCCATCCTAGCACCTAACCTGTGACCCACCTTGACACTCACCCTCGCACCCACCTTGGAACCCAACCTAGCACCCACCCACCCTGACACCAACCCTAGCACCTACCCACCCTTGCACCCACCCTGTGACCCATCTTGGCACCCACCCATCCTACCACTCAACCTATCACCCACCTTCTCACCCACCTTGGCATCCACCTTAGCACCCACCCACACTGGCACCTTGGCACCCACCTCGGGCAAGGTGGGTGCACACCCACCCTGGCACCCAATTTAGAACCCACCGAGCATGTTACCCACCTTGGCACCCACATTGCAGCCCACCCTAGTACCCACCCTATGACCCACATTGGCATCCACACCCTAGCACCCAGGCACCTCGACACCCGCCTTGACACCCACCCTAGCACTGAACCTGTGACCCACCTTGGAACTCACCCTAGAACCCACCCACCCTGTGAACCACCTTGGCATCCACCTTAGCACCCACCCACCTTGGCACCCACTCTAGCACTCACCCATCCTAACACCCAACTTGTTACCCACCTTGGCACCCGCCCTCGCGTCCACCTTGAAACCCACCCTAGCACCCACCCACGCAGGAGCCCACCTTGGCACCCAACCTAACACCCACGCATCCTGGCACCCAACTTGTGACCCACCTTGGAACCCACCCTAGTACCCACCTTTGAACCCACTATATCACCAACCCACCTTGGCACCCACCCTATGACCCTCTTTGGAATCCACCCTAGCACGCACCCACCCTGGCACCCACCATGGAGCGCACCCTAGCACCCACCCACCTCGGCACGCACCTCAACACCCACCTTGGTGTGCGCACTGCGCCAACCTCTCAAAGACCCTATGTGGTGCGCTCCAAAGTGTACACCTTTGGTGCGCTCCAAGGTGCGCACCTTTGGTGCACACCAAAGTGTGCACCGAGGTGAGCACCAAAGTGCACTCCAGGGTGCACACCAAGGCGCGCACCTTTGGTGCGGTCAATGCAAACGAATTCGGAAGTTGGGGTCGATGTCGTAATCGCTGCTGCAGACTACACGTATGAGAATCGGACAAATAGCTTTATATAGGGGAGGTGTTGCGTTTGATGGGTCGACTCCCCTGGTTGTGTGCACTGCACCAACTTCAAAGACCCTGTCTTGTTTAAGAAGTCAAAAGTTGGGGTGGATGTCCTAATCATTGCTGCAGTCTACGCATGTATGAGAATCAGACAAATAGCTTATATAGGGGAGGTGTTGCATTCGGTGGGTTGACTCCCCTGGTTGTGCGCACTGCGCCAACCTCAAAGACCTTGTTTTCGTTTAGAAGCCGAAAGTTGGGGTCGATGTCCTAATTGCTCTTGCAGGCTACGCATGTATGAGAATCAGACAAATAGCTTATATAGGGGAGGTGTTGGGTTTGATGGGTCGACTCCCCTGGTTGTGCGCATTGCGCCAACCTCAAAG
Organism: Cryptomeria japonica; assembly: GCF_030272615.1. Classification (NCBI taxonomy): domain Eukaryota; kingdom Viridiplantae; phylum Streptophyta; class Pinopsida; order Cupressales; family Cupressaceae; genus Cryptomeria; species Cryptomeria japonica. The sequence goes on along the minus strand of NW_026728842.1, from coordinate 355,157 downwards.
ACCCTGCATTGCGGATGAAGTCGAAAGTCAGAGTTTGGTGTGCTACAAGGTGTGGTCGAAGGTGCTCACCTAGGTGTGCACCTTTGGAGCGCAGGAAAAGTGCCCTCCAAAAGTGCGCACCTTTGGAGTGCACAAAAGTGCCCTCCAAAAGTGCGCACCTTTGGAGCGCAGAAAAGTGCCCTCCAAAAAGTGCCCTCCAAAAGTGCGCACCTTTGGAGCGCAGAAAAGTGCCCTCCAAAAAGTGCCCTCCAAAAGTGCGCACCTTTGGAGCGCAGAAAAGTGCCCTCCAAAAAGTGCCCTCCAAAAGTGCGCACCTTTGGAGCGCAGAAAAGTGCCCTCCAAAAAGTGCCCTCCAAAAGTGCGCACCTTTGGAGCGCAGAAAAGTGCCCTCCAAAAAGTGCCCTCCAAAAGTGCGCACCTTTGGAGCGCAGAAAAGTGCCCTCCAAAAAGTGCCCTCCAAAAGTGCGCACCTTTGGAGCGCAGAAAAGTGCCCTCCAAAAAGTGCCCTCCAAAAGTGCGCACCTTTGGAGCGCAGAAAAGTGCCCTCCAAAAAGTGCCCTCCAAAAGTGCGCACCTTTGGAGCGCAGAAAAGTGCCCTCCAAAAAGTGCCCTCCAAAAGTGCGCACTTTTGGTGCGCACCAAAAGTGCGCACTTTTGGTGCGCACCAAAAGTGCGCACTTTTGGTGCGCACCAAGGCGCTGGTTCGGTCGTTGCAGGCGAGTTCGGAAGTTGGGGTCGATGTCCTGAGCGGAGGTGCAAACTACACAGGTGTCGGAATCGGACAAATAGCTTATATAGGGGAGGTGTATGCTTCGATGGGTCGACTCCCCAGGTTGAGCGCACCGCGCCAACCTCAAAGACCCTACGGTATGGATGAAGTCGGAAGTTGGGTCCGATGACCGATTCGATTAGTAGGTATGCTCATGAGGTCGGAATTTGGGTCCGATGACCTGCCATGTGTAGGAAGGCGAATGTTGGCACTGTGCGTTGCAAGGTGCACACCAAGGCGCTGGTGCGGTCTTTTTAGTCGAGTTCGGAAGTTGGGGTCGATGTCCTGATCGGAGGTGCAAGCTACACAGGTGTGGGAATCGGACAAATAGCTTATATAGGGGAGGTGTATGCTTCGTTGGGTCGACTCCCCGGGTTGAGCGCACCGCGCCAACCTCAAAGACCCTACGGTATGGATGAAGTCGGAAGTTGGGTCCGATGACCGATTCGATATGTAGGCATACTCGCGAGGTCGGAATTTGGGTCCGATGACCTGCCATGTTGAGGAAGGCGAATGTTGGCACTGTGCGTTGCAAGGTGCGCACCAAGGCGCTGGTTCGGTCGTTGCAGGCGAGTTCGGAAGTTGGGGTCGATGTCCTGATCGGAGGTGCAAACTACACAGGTGTGGGAATCGGACAAATAGCTTATATAGGGGAGGTGTATGCTTCGTTGGGTCGACTCCCCGGGTTGAGCGCACCGCGCCAACCTCAAAGACCCTACGGTATGGATGAAGTCGGAAGTTGGGTCCGATGACCGATTCGATATGTAGGCATACTCGCGAGGTCGGAATTTGGGTCCGATGACCTGCCATGTGCAGGAAGGCGAATGTTGGGACTGTGCGTCGCAAGGTGCGCACCAAGGCGCTGGTGCCGTCGTTGCAGTCGAGTTCGGAAGTTGGGGTCGATGTCCTGGTCAGAGGTGCAAACTACACAGGTGTGGGAATCGGACAAATAGCTTATATAGGGGAGGTGTATGCTTCGATGGGTCGACTCCCCGGGTTGAGCGCACCGCGCCAACCTCAGAGACCCTACAGTATGGATGAAGTCGGAAGTTGGGTCCGATGACCGATTCGATACGTATGCATATTCGCGAGGTCTGAATTTGTGTCCGATGACCTGCCATGCGCAGGAAGGCGGAATTTGGGTCCGATGACCGAGTTGATGGCGTGCCATGCGCAGAAAGGCGGAATTTGGGTCCGATGACCGAGTTGATGTTGATGGCCCGCCATGCATAGGAAGGCGGAATTTGGGTCCGATGACCGATTTGAAGGCGTGCCATACGCAGAAAGGCGGAGTTTGGGTCCGATGACCGAGTTGATATTGATGGCCCGCCATGCGCAGGAAGGCAGAATTTGGGTCCGATGACCTGACATACGCATGGAGTCCGACTCGGGGGCCGATGTTCGATTCGATGACTTGCATTGTGGGTAAAGTCGGAAGTTGTGGTCTTTGACCCGATTCGATGACCAGACTTCGGCTGCTTGAGAATCGGACAAATAACTTATATAGGGGAGGTAGTGTTCTCGAGCATCCTCCCCCCGTGCCCGTTTATGTCGATTGATGCTGGTGCTCTACTGGTTGGAGAGCTCGGATGCAAAAATCTTGCACCAGGATTTATCGATTGTGATGGACACGGCAAGTCTCCTGATTGCTATGCAGGAGCTCATCGTGAATCTCTATGCGGCCTTGGTATGGACTCGACCTGCGGAATGGTTCGGCAATGGTAGTCGCTCCAACACGTCCTTGCAGTGGCCACAGAGGTGATTCAACTAGAGCTCCAGTCTAGCTTTTGGGTTGCTTGGCGGACTGGTATAGCCGCGATCGAGTTCCGGCCATGAACGTTTTAGATAGCTCTTGGGCTTTCTGGGACGGAAGTCGGAAGTTTGGGCTGTTGTCCGATTTGATGACCATTCTTCGGATGTGTGAGAATCGGACAAATAACTTATATAGGGGACTGTGTTGTCTCACGCAGCCCCCTCCGTGCCCCTCTATCTCGACCGATGTTGGTGCTTGAAAGGGTTGGGATCGCTCGGATTTATAAACGTGCACCACCATTTGTCGAGTGTGAGGGACGCGGCAGGTCTCCTAAATGCTATGCGGGCGCTCTCTGAGAATCTCTATCCGGCCTCGACACAAACTAGTCTTGCTGAATGGTTTGGCACTGGTAGTCGATCTAACACGTCGTTGTTGTGGCCGCCTAGGCGATTCGATTCGAGCCCCCGTCTAGCTTTTGGGTTGCTTGGCAGATTTTGCCCTATCCGCAAGTGAGCTCGGTCCCTAAACGTTCGAGAAACCTGATTGCTATGTGCCGACTCTCTTTCTTGCGAGCCTCCATCTAGCTTTTGGGTCTCTACGGAACGGAAGTCGGAATCTGGGACCGTTGTTTGATTCGACGAGGCAGACTACGGTTGTGCGAGAATCGGACAAATAACTTATATAGGGGAGGTGTTGACTGGAGCATTCTCCCCCGTGCCCCTCTAACTCGACCAATGCTGGCGCTCGAACGGTGGTAGCGCTCGGATTTTCATTGAGCGCCAGCATTGGTCGATTTAGAGGGGCATGCGAGATTCCCGAATGCTATGCGAGGGCTCTAACGGAAATGTCTATTGGTTTCGGTATGGATGCAATTGCGAGTGGTTCGGCAAAGGTAGTCGTTCCGATGCGTCCATGTCGTGGCCAAATCGATAATTCGATTTGAGCCCTCGTATAGCATTTGGGTCTCTCGATGTGATTCCGCATTCCAGTCCCTTTGGGCACTGCTTGAGCCGCATCCCAGGGGGTTCCCTTCCCAATAATCTGCCTCGCAACCCGATTGCTATGCGGTGAGGCTCCTCGGCCGCCTCGGAACTATCTGTGTATCAGACGCATCGCGGGATAAGGGGTTGGCAACGGTAGTCGCCCCAAGCGCGTCCGATGCTTGGACCATTCCGAGGCGGCCCTGAAGCCTCTTCCGTCTAGCCGTTGGGTCCTTCTCGCCGCATCCCTCGCCTCGCACCCCGATTGCTATGCGGTGAGGCTCCTCGGCCGCCTTGGAACTATCTGTGTATCGGACGCGTCGCGGGATAAGGGGTTGTCACTGGTAGTCGCCCCAAGCGCGTCCGATGCTTGGACCATTCCGAGGCGGCCCTGAAGCCTCTTCCGTCTAGCCGTTGGGTCCTTCTCGCCGCATCCCTCGCCTCGCACCCCGATTGCTATGCGGTGAGGCTCCTCGGCCGCCTTGGAACTATCTGTGTATCGGACGCGTCGCGGGATAAGGGGTTGTCACTGGTAGTCGCCCCAAGCGCGTCCGATGCTTGGACCATTCCGAGGCGGCCCTGAAGCCTCTTCCGTCTAGCCGTTGGGTCCTTCTCGCCGCATCCCTCGCCTCGCACCCCGATTGCTATGCGGTGAGGCTCCTCGGCCGCCTTGGAACTATCTGTGTATCAGACGCGTCGCGGGATAAGGGGTTGTCACTGGTAGTCGCCCCAAGCGCGTCCGATGCTTGGACCATTCCGAGGCGGCCCTGAAGCCTCTTCCGTCTAGCCGTTGGGTCCTTCTCGCCGCATCCCTCGCCTCGCACCCCGATTGCTATGCGGTGAGGCTCCTCGGCCGCCTTGGAACTATCTGTGTATCGGACGCGTCGCGGGATAAGGGGTTGTCACTGGTAGTCGCCCCAAGCGCGTCCGATGCTTGGACCATTCCGAGGCGGCCCTGAAGCCTCTTCCGTCTAGCCGTTGGGTCCTTCTCGCCGCATCCCTCGCCTCGCACCCCGATTGCTATGCGGTGAGGCTCCTCGGCCGCCTTGGAACTATCTGTGTATCGGACGCGTCGCGGGATAAGGGGTTGTCACTGGTAGTCGCCCCAAGCGCGTCCGATGCTTGGACCATTCCGAGGCGGACCTGAAGCCTCTTCCCTCTAGCCGTTGGGGCTTTCTCGCCGCATCCCTCGCCTCGCACCCCGATTGCTATGCTGTGAGGCTCCTCGACCGCCTCGGAACTATCTGTGTATCGGACGCATCGCGGGATAAGGGGTTGGCAGTGGTAGTCGCCCCAAGCGCGTCCGATGCTTGGACCATTCCGAGGCGGCCCTGAAGCCTCTTTCGTCAGCCGTTGGGGCCATCTCGCCGCATCCCCCACCTCGCACCACGATTGCTATGCTGTGAGGCTCCTCGGCCGCCTCGGAACTATCTGTGTATCGGACGCATCGCGGGATAAGGGGTTGGCAGTGGTAGTCGCCCCAAGCGCGTCCGATGCTTGGACTATTCCGAGGCGGCCCTGCAGCCTCTTCCGTGTAGCCTTTGGGGCCATCTCGCCGCATCCCTCGCCTCGCACCCCGATTGCTATGCGGTGAGGCTCATCGGCCGCCTGGGAACTATCTTCGTATCGGACGCATCGCGGGATAAGGGGTTGTCACTGGTAGTCGCCCCAAGCGCGTCCGATGCTTGGACTATTCCGAGGCGGCCCTGCAGCCTCTTCCGTCTAGCCGTTGGGGCCATCTCGCCGCATCCCCCACCTCCTCGGCTGCCTCGGAACTATCTGTGTATCGGACGCATCGCGGGATAAGGGGTTGGCAGTGGTAGTCGCCCCAAGCGCGTCCGATGCTTGGACTGTTCCGAGGCGGCCCTGCAGCCTCTTCCGTCTAGCCTTTGGGGCCATCTCGCCGCATCCCTCACCTCGCACCCCGATTGCTATGCAGTGAGGCTCCTCGGCCGCCTGGGAACTATCTTCGTATCGGACGCATCGCGGGATAAGGGGTTGTCACTGGTAGTCGCCCCAAGGACGTCCGATGCTTGGACTATTCCGAGGCGGCCCTGCAGCCTCTTCCGTCTAGCCGTTGGGGCCATCTCGCCGCATCCCCCACCTCCTCGGCTGCCTCGGAACTATCTTCGTATCGGACGCATCGCGGGATAAGGGGTTGGCAGTGGTAGTCACCCCAAGCGCGTCCGATGCTTGGACTATTCCGAGGCGGCCCTGCAGCCTCTTCCGTCTAGCCTTTGGGGCCATCTCGCCGCATCCCTCGCCTCGCACCCCGATTGCTATGCGGTGAGGCTCCTCGGCCGCCTGGGAACTATCTTCGTATCGGACGCATCGCGGGATAAGGGGTTGTCACTGGTAGTCGCCCCAAGCGCGTCCGATGCTTGGACTATTCCGAGGCGGCCCTGCAGCCTCTTTCGTCTAACCGTTGGGGCCATCTCGCCGCATCCCCCACCTCGCACCCCGATTGCTATGCGGTGAGGCTCCTCGGCCGCCTTGGAACTATCTTCGTATCGGACGCATCGCGGGATAAGGGGTTGTCACTGGTAGTCGCCCCAAGCTGCGTCCGATGCTTGGACTATTCCGAGGCGGCCCTGTGGCCTCTTCCGTCTAGCCGTTGGGGCCATCTCGCCGCATCCCCCACCTCGCACCCCGATTGCTATGCGGTGAGGCTCCTCGGCCGCCTTGGAACTATCTTCGTATCGGACGCATCGCGAGATAAGGGGTTGTCACTGGTAGTCGCCCCAAGCACGTCCGATGCTTGGACTATTCCGAGGCGGCCCTGCAGCCTCTTCCGTCTAGCCGTTGGGGCCATCTCGCCGCATCCCCCACCTCGCACCCCGATTGCTATGCGGTGAGGCTCCTCGGCCGCCTTGGAACTATCTTCGTATCGGACGCATCGCGGGATAAGGGGTTGTCACTGGTAGTCGCCCCAAGCGCGTCCGATGCTTGGACTATTCCGAGGCGGCCCTGCAGCCTCTTCCGTCTAGCCGTTGGGGCCATCTCGCCGCATCCCCCACCTCGCACCCCGATTGCTATGCGGTGAGGCTCCTCGGCCGCCTTGGAACTATCTTCGTATCGGACGCATCGCGGGATAAGGGGTTGTCACTGGTAGTCGCCCCAAGCGCGTCCGATGCTTGGACTATTCCGAGGCGGCCCTGTGGCCTCCTCCGTCTAGCCGTTGGGGCCATCTCGCCGCATCCCCCCCCTTGCACCCGGATTGCTATGCGGTGAGGCTCCGATGCTTGGACTATTTCGAGGCGGCCCTGTGGCCTCTTCCGTCTAGCCGTTGGGGCCATCTCGCCGCATCCCCCCCCTTGCACCCGGATTGCTATGCGGTGAGGCTCCTGGGCCACCTTGGAACTATCTTCGTATCGGACGCATCGCGGGATAAGGGGTTGTCACTGGTAGTCGCCCCAAGCGCGTCCGATGCTTGGACTATTCCGAGGCGGCCCTGCAGCCTCTTTCGTCTAGCCGTTTGGGCCATCTCGCCGCATCCCCCACCTCGCACCCCGATTGCTATGCGGTGAGGCTCCTCGACCGCCTTGGAACTATCTTCGTATCGGACGCATCGCAGGATAAGGGGTTGTCACTGGTAGTCGCCCCAAGCGCGTCCGATGCTTGGACTATTCCGAGGCGGCCCTGCAGCCTCTTCCGTCTAGCCGTTGGGGCCATCTCGCCGCATCCCCCACCTCGCACCCCGATTGCTATGCGGTGATGCTCCTCGGCCGCTTTGGAACCATCTTCGAATCGGACGCATCGCGGGATAAGGGGTTGTCACTGGTAGTCGCCCCAAGCGCGTCCGATGCTTGGACCATTCCGAGGCGGCCCTGAAGCCTCTTCCGTCTAGCCGTTGGGGCCATCCGTCGCCTCGCACCCCCGATTGCTATGCGGTGAGGCTCCTCGGCCGCCTTGGAACCGTCTTCGTATCGGACGCATCGCGGGATAAGGGGTTGTCACTGGTAGTCGCCCCAAGCGCGTCCGATGCTCGGACCATTCCGAGGCGGCCCTGAAGCCTCTTCCGTCTAGCCATTGGGGCCATCTCGCCGCATCCGTCGCCTCGCACCCCCGATTGCTATGCGGTGAGGCTCCTCGGCCGCCTTGCAACCTTCTGTGTATCGGACGCATCGCGGGATAAGGGGTTGGCACTGGTAGTCG
>NW_026728842.1:315000-335000 GCF_030272615.1 Cryptomeria japonica | reverse complement strand
TAAAATCTCGTTTTTTTTTGCCTTTTATGGAAATTAGTGAAGGCATCGCATCAAAGGTGCGCACCTCGCTGCCCACCTTGGTGTGCTCCGAGGTGCCCACCACGGTGCGAACCCGGGAGCGCCCCGATGTGTGCTCCAAGGTGCGGCGTGCACGAAGTCGGACCCCGGTTTGCCCCGGGTGCGCACCTCGCGTGCACCTTGGTGCGCACACCTTGGCTGGGTTGCGCGCCCTGGTGGGCACCATGGTGCGCACCAAGGAGCGCTCCGAAGTGTGCTCCAAGGTGCGCCGTGCACGAAGTCGGAGCCCGGTTTGCCCCGGGTGCGCACCTCGCGTGCACCTTCGCCGCGGTGGGCACCATGGCGTGCACGAAGTCGGAGCCCGGTTTGCCCCGGGTGCGCACCTCGCCTGCACCTTCGCCGGGGTGGGCACCTTGGTGTGCAGACCTTGGCTGGGTTGCGCGCCCTGGTGGGCACCATGGTGCGCACCAAGGAGCGCTCCGAAGTGTGCTCCAAGGTGCGGCCTGCACGAAGTCGGAGCCCGGTTTGCCCCGGGTGTGCACCTCGGGTGGGCACCTTGGTGCGCATGCCTTGCCTGGGCTGCGCACCAGGGCGGGCTCAAGATGGCACCCGCGTTCCTTTTTTTTCACTATCTTTCAAAACGGAAATTTTAAAATCTCATTTTTTTTTGCCTTTTTCTGGAAATTAGTGAAGGCAGCGCATCAAAGGTGCGCACCTCGCTGCCCACCACGGTGCGCAACGCCGGTGGGCACCCGGGAGTGCTTCGAAGTGTGCTCCAAGGTGCTGCGTGCACGTTGTCGGAGCCCGGTTTGCCCCGGGTGCGCACCTCGCGTGCACCTTCGTCGGGGTGGGCACCTTGGCTGGGTTTGCCCCGGCTGCGCTCCGAAGCGGGGTTATTGGAGCGCCGCCTCTTTTTTTGTCGGAGCGTTTGGTGGGGTTTCTCGCATTGGCTCTTCCCAGGCCCGGTTGCCACCCTGGCGCGCACGAAGTCAGAAGTAGGGTTAATTGCCCGGGTGCGCACCTTTGCCAGGGTGGGCACCTTGCCTGGGCTGCGCACCAGGGCGGGCTCAAGATGGCACCCGCGTTCCGTTTTTTTCACTATCTTTCAAAACGGAAATTTCAAAATCTCCTTTTTTTTTTGCCTTTTCTGGAAATTAGTGAAGGCAGCGCATCAAAGGTGCGCACCCGGGAGCGCTACGAAGTGTGCTCCAAGGTGCGGCGTGCACGTTGTCGGAGCCCGGTTTGCCTCGGGTGCGCACCTCGCCTGCACCTTGGCCGGGGTGGGCACCTTGGCTGGGTTTGCCCAGGGTGCGCTCCGGAGCGGGGTTACTGGAGCGCCCCCTCTTTTTTTGTCAGAGCGTTTGGTGGGGTTTCTCGCATTGGCTCTTCCCAGGCCCGGTTGTTGGGTGCGCTCCCACCCTGGCGCGCGCGAGGTTGGAAGTTGGGTTAATTGCCCGGGCGCGCACCTTCGCCAGGGTGGGCACCTTGGTGCGCACACCTTGGCTGGGCTGCGCACCAGGGCGGGCTCAAGATGGCACCAGCATTCCCTTTTTTTCACTATCTTTCAAAACGGAAATTTTAAAATCTCGTTTTTTTTTGCCTTTTATGGAAATTAGTGAAGGCATCGCATCAAAGGTGCGCACCTCGCTGCCCACCTTGGTGTGCTCCGAGGTGCCCACCACGGTGCGAACCCGGGAGCGCCCCGATGTGTGCTCCAAGGTGCGGCGTGCACGAAGTCGGACCCCGGTTTGCCCCGGGTGCGCACCTCGCGTGCACCTTGGTGCGCACACCTTGGCTGGGTTGCGCGCCCTGGTGGGCACCATGGTGCGCACCAAGGAGCGCTCCGAAGTGTGCTCCAAGGTGCGCCGTGCACGAAGTCGGAGCCCGGTTTGCCCCGGGTGCGCACCTCGCGTGCACCTTCGCCGCGGTGGGCACCATGGCGTGCACGAAGTCGGAGCCCGGTTTGCCCCGGGTGCGCACCTCGCGTGCACCTTCGCCGGGGTGGGCACCTTGGTGTGCAGACCTTGGCTGGGTTGCGCGCCCTGGTGGGCACCATGGTGCGCACCAAGGAGCGCTCCGAAGTGTGCTCCAAGGTGCGGCCTGCACGAAGTCGGAGCCCGGTTTGCCACCCTGGCGCGCACGAAGTCGGAAGTAGGGTTAATTGCCCGGGTGCGCACCTTTGCCAGGGTGGGCACCTTGCCTGGGCTGCGCACCAGGGCGGGCTCAAGATGGCACCCGCGTTCCCTTTTTTTCACTATCTTTCAAAACGGAAATTTCAAAATCTCCTTTTTTTTTTGCCTTTTCTGGAAATTAGTGAAGGCAGCGCATCAAAGGTGCGCACCCGGGAGCGCTACGAAGTGTGCTCCAAGGTGCGGCGTGCACGTTGTCGGAGCCCGGTTTGCCCCGGGTGCGCACCTCGCCTGCACCTTGGCCGGGGTGGGCACCTTGGCTGGGTTTGCCCAGGGTGCGCTCCGGAGCGGGGTTACTGGAGCGCCCCCTCTTTTTTTGTCAGAGCGTTTGGTGGGGTTTCTCGCATTGGCTCTTCCCAGGCCCGGTTGTTGGGTGCGCTCCCACCCTGGCGCGCGCGAGGTTGGAAGTTGGGTTAATTGCCCGGGCGCGCACCTTCGCCAGGGTGGGCACCTTGGTGCGCACACCTTGGCTGGGCTGCGCACCAGGGCGGGCTCAAGATGGCACCAGCATTCCCTTTTTTTCACTATCTTTCAAAACGGAAATTTTAAAATCTCGTTTTTTTTTGCCTTTTATGGAAATTAGTGAAGGCATCGCATCAAAGGTGCGCACCTCGCTGCCCACCTTGGTGTGCTCCGAGGTGCCCACCACGGTGCGAACCCGGGAGCGCCCCGATGTGTGCTCCAAGGTGCGGCGTGCACGAAGTCGGACCCCGGTTTGCCCCGGGTGCGCACCTCGCGTGCACCTTGGTGCGCACACCTTGGCTGGGTTGCGCGCCCTGGTGGGCACCATGGTGCGCACCAAGGAGCGCTCCGAAGTGTGCTCCAAGGTGCGCCGTGCACGAAGTCGGAGCCCGGTTTGCCCCGGGTGCGCACCTCGCGTGCACCTTCGCCGCGGTGGGCACCATGGCGTGCACGAAGTCGGAGCCCGGTTTGCCCCGGGTGCGCACCTCGCGTGCACCTTCGCCGGGGTGGGCACCTTGGTGTGCAGACCTTGGCTGGGTTGCGCGCCCTGGTGGGCACCATGGTGCGCACCAAGGAGCGCTCCGAAGTGTGCTCCAAGGTGCGGCCTGCACGAAGTCGGAGCCCGGTTTGCCACCCTGGCGCGCACGAAGTCGGAAGTAGGGTTAATTGCCCGGGTGCGCACCTTTGCCAGGGTGGGCACCTTGCCTGGGCTGCGCACCAGGGCGGGCTCAAGATGGCACCCGCGTTCCGTTTTTTTCACTATCTTTCAAAACGGAAATTTCAAAATCTCCTTTTTTTTTTGCCTTTTCTGGAAATTAGTGAAGGCAGCGCATCAAAGGTGCGCACCCGGGAGCGCTACGAAGTGTGCTCCAAGGTGCGGCGTGCACGTTGTCGGAGCCCGGTTTGCCCCGGGTGCGCACCTCGCCTGCACCTTGGCCGGGGTGGGCACCTTGGCTGGGTTTGCCCAGGGTGCGCTCCGAAGCGGGGTTACTGGAGCGCCCCCTCTTTTTTTGTCAGAGCGTTTGGTGGGGTTTCTCGCATTGGCTCTTCCCAGGCCCGGTTGTTGGGTGCGCTCCCACCCTGGCGCGCGCGAGGTTGGAAGTTGGGTTAATTGCCCGGGCGCGCACCTTCGCCAGGGTGGGCACCTTGGTGCGCACACCTTGGCTGGGCTGCGCACCAGGGCGGGCTCAAGATGGCACCAGCATTCCCTTTTTTTCACTATCTTTCAAAACGGAAATTTTAAAATCTCGTTTTTTTTTGCCTTTTATGGAAATTAGTGAAGGCATCGCATCAAAGGTGCGCACCTCGCTGCCCACCTTGGTGTGCTCCGAGGTGCCCACCACGGTGCGAACCCGGGAGCGCCCCGATGTGTGCTCCAAGGTGCGGCGTGCACGAAGTCGGACCCCGGTTTGCCCCGGGTGCGCACCTCGCGTGCACCTTGGTGCGCACACCTTGGCTGGGTTGCGCGCCCTGGTGGGCACCATGGTGCGCACCAAGGAGCGCTCCGAAGTGTGCTCCAAGGTGCGCCGTGCACGAAGTCGGAGCCCGGTTTGCCCCGGGTGCGCACCTCGCGTGCACCTTCGCCGCGGTGGGCACCATGGCGTGCACGAAGTCGGAGCCCGGTTTGCCCCGGGTGCGCACCTCGCGTGCACCTTCGCCGGGGTGGGCACCTTGGTGTGCAGACCTTGGCTGGGTTGCGCGCCCTGGTGGGCACCATGGTGCGCACCAAGGAGCGCTCCGAAGTGTGCTCCAAGGTGCGGCCTGCACGAAGTCGGAGCCCGGTTTGCCCCGGGTGTGCACCTCGGGTGGGCACCTTGGTGCGCATGCCTTGCCTGGGCTGCGCACCAGGGCGGGCTCAAGATGGCACCCGCGTTCCTTTTTTTTCACTATCTTTCAAAACGGAAATTTTAAAATCTCATTTTTTTTTGCCTTTTTCTGGAAATTAGTGAAGGCAGCGCATCAAAGGTGCGCACCTCGCTGCCCACCACGGTGCGCAACGCCGGTGGGCACCCGGGAGTGCTTCGAAGTGTGCTCCAAGGTGCTGCGTGCACGTTGTCGAAGCCCGGTTTGCCCCGGGTGCGCTCCTCGCGTGCACCTTCGTCGGGGTGGGCACCTTGGCTGGGTTTGCCCCGGCTGCGCTCCGAAGCGGGGTTATTGGAGCGCCGCCTCTTTTTTTGTCAGAGCGTTTGGTGGGGTTTCTCGCATTGGCTCTTCCCAGGCCCGGTTGCCACCCTGGCGCGCACGAAGTCGGAAGTAGGGTTAATTGCCCGGGTGCGCACCTTTGCCAGGGTGGGCACCTTGCCTGGGCTGCGCACCAGGGCGGGCTCAAGATGGCACCCGCGTTCCGTTTTTTTCACTATCTTTCAAAACGGAAATTTCAAAATCTCCTTTTTTTTTTGCCTTTTCTGGAAATTAGTGAAGGCAGCGCATCAAAGGTGCGCACCCGGGAGCGCTACGAAGTGTGCTCCAAGGTGCGGCGTGCACGTTGTCGGAGCCCGGTTTGCCCCGGGTGCGCACCTCGCCTGCACCTTGGCCGGGGTGGGCACCTTGGCTGGGTTTGCCCAGGGTGCGCTCCGAAGCGGGGTTACTGGAGCGCCCCCTCTTTTTTTGTCAGAGCGTTTGGTGGGGTTTCTCGCATTGGCTCTTCCCAGGCCCGGTTGTTGGGTGCGCTCCCACCCTGGCGCGCGCGAGGTTGGAAGTTGGGTTAATTGCCCGGGCGCGCACCTTCGCCAGGGTGGGCACCTTGGTGCGCACACCTTGGCTGGGCTGCGCACCAGGGCGGGCTCAAGATGGCACCAGCATTCCCTTTTTTTCACTATCTTTCAAAACGGAAATTTTAAAATCTCGTTTTTTTTTGCCTTTTATGGAAATTAGTGAAGGCATCGCATCAAAGGTGCGCACCTCGCTGCCCACCTTGGTGTGCTCCGAGGTGCCCACCACGGTGCGAACCCGGGAGCGCCCCGATGTGTGCTCCAAGGTGCGGCGTGCACGAAGTCGGACCCCGGTTTGCCCCGGGTGCGCACCTCGCGTGCACCTTGGTGCGCACACCTTGGCTGGGTTGCGCGCCCTGGTGGGCACCATGGTGCGCACCAAGGAGCGCTCCGAAGTGTGCTCCAAGGTGCGCCGTGCACGAAGTCGGAGCCCGGTTTGCCCCGGGTGCGCACCTCGCGTGCACCTTCGCCGCGGTGGGCACCATGGCGTGCACGAAGTCGGAGCCCGGTTTGCCCCGGGTGCGCACCTCGCGTGCACCTTCGCCGGGGTGGGCACCTTGGTGTGCAGACCTTGGCTGGGTTGCGCGCCCTGGTGGGCACCATGGTGCGCACCAAGGAGCGCTCCGAAGTGTGCTCCAAGGTGCGGCCTGCACGAAGTCGGAGTCCGGTTTGCCCCGGGTGCGCACCATGGCGTGCACGAAGTCGGAGCCCGGTTTGCCCCGGGTGCGCACCTCGCGTGCACCTTCGCCGGGGTGGGCACCTCGGCTGGTTTGCGCGCCCTGGTGCGCACCAAGGAGCGCTCCGAAGTGTGCTCCAAGGTGCGGCGTGCACGAAGTCGGAGCCCGGTTTGCCCCGGGTGCGCACCTCGCGTGCACCTTCGCCGCGGTGGGCACCTTGGCTGGGTTGGGCACCATTGAGCGCTCCGAAGTTTGCTCCAAGGTGCGCACCATGGCCCTCCAAGGTGCGCAGCATGGCGTGCACGAAGTCGGAGCCCGGTTTGCCCCGGGTGCGCACCTCGCGTGCACCTTCGCCAGGGTGGGCACCTCGGTGCGCACACCTTCTCAATGTTTTCTTGCCTTTTCTGGAAATTGGTGAAGGCAGCGCATCAAAGGTGCGCACCTCGGTGTGCTCCGAGGTGCGAACCCGAGAGCGCTTCGAGGTGCGCACGAAGTCAAAAGTCGGGTTAATTGCATTGTTTTCCCCGGGTGCGCTCCGAGGTGCGCAACATCGGTGCGCACCAAGGAGGGCTCCGAAGTGTGCTCCAAGGTGCGCACGATGGCGTGCACCTCTGGTGCGCACGATTCGGAGCTCGGTTTGCCCGGGGTGCGCACACCTTGGCTGGGTTGCGCACCTTTTGTGCGCTCCATGGTGCGTACGAAGTCGGAGCTCGGTTTGCCCCGGGTGCGCACCTTGATGCGCACGCCTTGGCTGGGCTGCGCACCTTGGTGGGCGCCTCCAAGGTGCGCACGAAGTCGAAGCTCGGTTTGCCCCGGGTGCGCACCTTGGTGGGCGCCATGGTGCACTCCGAGGTGCCCAAGATTGGTGCGCACCAAGGAGCGCTCCGAAGTGCGCTCCAAGGTGCGCAGGTGCGCGCGAAGTCGAAAGTTGGGTTAATTGTCCGGTTTGCCTCGGGTGCGCACCTTGCGTGCACCTTCGCCAGGGTGGGCGCCTTGGTGCGCACACCTTGGCTGGGCTGCGCACCCGGGCGCGCACACCTTGGCACCCGCGTTTCCTTCATTTTAAATTTTTTTTTTTTACAATCTCTCAAGTGGGAAATTCTATAATCTCAACTTTTTTTGCCTTTTCAGGAAACTTTTGAATGGAGCGCATCATTGGTGCGCTCCGAAGTGTGCTCCAAGGTGCGCACCTCTGGTGCGCTCCAAAGCTCTCTCCAGCTGCGTGCACCTGCCCCGGGCGCGCACCCGGCCCCGCCCAGCTTCGCTCACCTGTCCCGGGCGTCTGGTGCGGAACCTTAGAGTAAGAAACATCACCGTGCACCTTGGCCAACGTGCGCGACTCGACCGAGCGCGCACTGGCCGAGGTGCACACCGATTTCACCTGGGTGCGCGCGCAGCACCTCGGGCGCACCGGGGTGCGCGCACAACGCCCGGGTTGCACCGTGGCCTGTGTGCTCGGGGCGCCTCGGGTGCGCGCTCGGTGTCGCCCCGGCGCGCGCGGTAGTGCGGGCAACGCACCCCGGCCCGGCCCGGCCCCGACGAGAACGCAAACGGGCAAAAGGTTAATTCAAATAGCATTGCGACGCCCGGCGAAAAACTAAAAAAGGGTGCAACACCGGGACTTCCCGGGAGGTCACCCATCCCAGTACTACTCCGGCCCAAGCGCGCTTAACTGCGGAGTTCTGATGGGATCCGGTGCACTAACGCTGGTATGATCGCACCCGTTATGAGCTTGTCGCAGTGTGTACTTAGCAAACCGCGACCCACGTGCGAATCCACCCCGGCCACCCACCCCCGTCGAGGTGCACACCCTCCCTCGCGAAGTGCGCCCCGTTCGCCAAGTGTGAGCCCTGCCCGGGTGCACGCACCTTGCTAGGGCATCGGGTGTGCACCCGGCCCGGCCTACGTGCGTGCACCTGGACGGGGCGTCGTGTGCGTGCAGTGTCCCGTCTGCAACGCGGTGCCCACACACCACCTCGGGCGCAACGACCTGCGCTCACATGTGGGCCGAGTGCACCTTGGTGCATGTTCGGGGCGCCTCGGGTGCACGCTCGATCTTGCCCCGGTGCACCAAGGCGCTCGGTTTGCCCCGGGTGCGCACTTGGTGCAAGGTGGGCACCCAAAATAGGGATCAAGCACCAAAACACAAGTTTCGGGATGCAAAATGGGACCCAAGGACCACAAATGCGTTCCAAGACCCATGATGGGTCCACGAGAACAAAAATGTGTTCCGAGACTTAATAAACAAATATTGGGTTTTAGGAGAAGAAACATGCTCTGATGCCCAAAACGAGAATCGACCCCGAAAAGGCCACAGGCCAAAAGTGGGATGCGAGACAAAAAAAAATGGGACCCGAGGACCAAAATTGGGTTCCCAGGTCGAAGACAGGGCAACCGGACAAGAAACGACCTCTAAGGCTCGAAATGAGTCCCGACGACTAAAACTTGACAAGAAGCACCCATCAGGCACCCAACTCGACACCCATGGGATGCCGACCCACCCGGGCTTCCACCTAGCACACCTTGGCACCCACCCACCCTCACACCCAACCTCGCACCCAACTTAGCACCTTTGAACCCACATTGGCACTCACCCTGACCCTGGCACCTTGGAACCCACATTGGCACTCACCTTGACCCTGGCACCCACCTTTGCACTCACCTTGGGACCCACCCTGGCTCCCACCTCGGCACCCACCCAGACACCCACCTTGGTTCCTTGGCACCCACCTTGGATCCTTGGCACCCACCCCGACACCCACCTTGGCACGCAACTTGGCTACTTGCCACCCACCTTGGCTCCTTGAAGCCCACCCCGACAACCACCCCGTGACCTACCCTGGCTAGGGTTGGTGCACACCCACCCTGGTGCCCACCTTGGCACCCACCCTATGACCCACCTTGGCACGCACCTTAGTACCCACCCCGTTACCCACCCTAGGACCCACCCCGTGACCCACCTTGGCCAGGGTGGGTGCACCCACCCTGGTGCCCACCTTGGCACCCACCCATCCTAGCACCCAGCCTGTGACCGGGCTTGGAACCCAACCTTGCACCCGTCTTGGCCAGTGTGGGTGCGCACCCATCCTGGCACCCACGTTGTGACACACCCTTTAACCCACGCACCCTAGCACCCACGTTGGCACCCACCTTGGAACCCAACTTGGCACCCACCTCGGCACCCACCTTGACACTTGTGGACCCACCTTGCCACTCACCCTAGCATCGACCCATCCTAGCACCCACCCTGGCACCTTTGCACCCTAGCACTCACCCATCCTAGCACCTAACCTGTGACCCACCTTGACACTCACCCTCGCACCCACCTTGGAACCCAACCTAGCACCCACCCACCCTGACACCAACCCTAGCACCTACCCACCCTGTGACCCATCTTGGCACCCACCCATCCTACCACTCAACCTATCACCCACCTTCTCACCCACCTTGGCATCCACCTTAGCACCCACCCACACTGGCACCTTGGCACCCACCTCGGGCAAGGTGGGTGCACACCCACCCTGGCACCCAATTTAGAACCCACCGAGCATGTTACCCACCTTGGCACCCACATTGCAGCCCACCCTAGTACCCACCCTATGACCCACATTGGCATCCACACCCTAGCACCCAGGCACCTCGACACCCGCCTTGACACCCACCCTAGCACTGAACCTGTGACCCACCTTGGAACTCACCCTAGAACCCACCCACCCTGTGAACCACCTTGGCATCCACCTTAGCACCCACCCACCTTGGCACCCACTCTAGCACTCACCCATCCTAACACCCAACTTGTTACCCACCTTGGCACCCGCCCTCGCGTCCACCTTGAAACCCACCCTAGCACCCACCCACGCAGGAGCCCACCTTGGCACCCAACCTAACACCCACGCATCCTGGCACCCAACTTGTGACCCACCTTGGAACCCACCCTAGTACCCACCTTTGAACCCACTATATCACCAACCCACCTTGGCACCCACCCTATGACCCTCTTTGGAATCCACCCTAGCACGCACCCACCCTGGCACCCACCATGGAGCGCACCCTAGCACCCACCCACCTCGGCACGCACCTCAACACCCACCTTGGTGTGCGCACTGCGCCAACCTCTCAAAGACCCTATGTGGTGCGCTCCAAAGTGTACACCTTTGGTGCGCTCCAAGGTGCGCACCTTTGGTGCACACCAAAGTGTGCACCGAGGTGAGCACCAAAGTGCACTCCAGGGTGCACACCAAGGCGCGCACCTTTGGTGCGGTCAATGCAAACGAATTCGGAAGTTGGGGTCGATGTCGTAATCGCTGCTGCAGACTACACGTATGAGAATCGGACAAATAGCTTTATATAGGGGAGGTGTTGCGTTTGATGGGTCGACTCCCCTGGTTGTGTGCACTGCACCAACTTCAAAGACCCTGTCTTGTTTAAGAAGTCAAAAGTTGGGGTGGATGTCCTAATCATTGCTGCAGTCTACGCATGTATGAGAATCAGACAAATAGCTTATATAGGGGAGGTGTTGCATTCGGTGGGTTGACTCCCCTGGTTGTGCGCACTGCGCCAACCTCAAAGACCTTGTTTTCGTTTAGAAGCCGAAAGTTGGGGTCGATGTCCTAATTGCTCTTGCAGGCTACGCATGTATGAGAATCAGACAAATAGCTTATATAGGGGAGGTGTTGGGTTTGATGGGTCGACTCCCCTGGTTGTGCGCATTGCGCCAACCTCAAAGACCCTGCATTGCGGATGAAGTCGAAAGTCAGAGTTTGGTGTGCTACAAGGTGTGGTCGAAGGTGCTCACCTAGGTGTGCACCTTTGGAGCGCAGGAAAAGTGCCCTCCAAAAGTGCGCACCTTTGGAGTGCACAAAAGTGCCCTCCAAAAGTGCGCACCTTTGGAGCGCAGAAAAGTGCCCTCCAAAAAGTGCCCTCCAAAAGTGCGCACCTTTGGAGCGCAGAAAAGTGCCCTCCAAAAAGTGCCCTCCAAAAGTGCGCACCTTTGGAGCGCAGAAAAGTGCCCTCCAAAAAGTGCCCTCCAAAAGTGCGCACCTTTGGAGCGCAGAAAAGTGCCCTCCAAAAAGTGCCCTCCAAAAGTGCGCACCTTTGGAGCGCAGAAAAGTGCCCTCCAAAAAGTGCCCTCCAAAAGTGCGCACCTTTGGAGCGCAGAAAAGTGCCCTCCAAAAAGTGCCCTCCAAAAGTGCGCACCTTTGGAGCGCAGAAAAGTGCCCTCCAAAAAGTGCCCTCCAAAAGTGCGCACCTTTGGAGCGCAGAAAAGTGCCCTCCAAAAAGTGCCCTCCAAAAGTGCGCACTTTTGGTGCGCACCAAAAGTGCGCACTTTTGGTGCGCACCAAGGCGCTGGTTCGGTCGTTGCAGGCGAGTTCGGAAGTTGGGGTCGATGTCCTGAGCGGAGGTGCAAACTACACAGGTGTCGGAATCGGACAAATAGCTTATATAGGGGAGGTGTATGCTTCGATGGGTCGACTCCCCAGGTTGAGCGCACCGCGCCAACCTCAAAGACCCTACGGTATGGATGAAGTCGGAAGTTGGGTCCGATGACCGATTCGATTAGTAGGTATGCTCATGAGGTCGGAATTTGGGTCCGATGACCTGCCATGTGTAGGAAGGCGAATGTTGGCACTGTGCGTTGCAAGGTGCACACCAAGGCGCTGGTGCGGTCTTTTTAGTCGAGTTCGGAAGTTGGGGTCGATGTCCTGATCGGAGGTGCAAGCTACACAGGTGTGGGAATCGGACAAATAGCTTATATAGGGGAGGTGTATGCTTCGTTGGGTCGACTCCCCGGGTTGAGCGCACCGCGCCAACCTCAAAGACCCTACGGTATGGATGAAGTCGGAAGTTGGGTCCGATGACCGATTCGATATGTAGGCATACTCGCGAGGTCGGAATTTGGGTCCGATGACCTGCCATGTTGAGGAAGGCGAATGTTGGCACTGTGCGTTGCAAGGTGCGCACCAAGGCGCTGGTTCGGTCGTTGCAGGCGAGTTCGGAAGTTGGGGTCGATGTCCTGATCGGAGGTGCAAACTACACAGGTGTGGGAATCGGACAAATAGCTTATATAGGGGAGGTGTATGCTTCGTTGGGTCGACTCCCCGGGTTGAGCGCACCGCGCCAACCTCAAAGACCCTACGGTATGGATGAAGTCGGAAGTTGGGTCCGATGACCGATTCGATATGTAGGCATACTCGCGAGGTCGGAATTTGGGTCCGATGACCTGCCATGTGCAGGAAGGCGAATGTTGGGACTGTGCGTCGCAAGGTGCGCACCAAGGCGCTGGTGCCGTCGTTGCAGTCGAGTTCGGAAGTTGGGGTCGATGTCCTGGTCAGAGGTGCAAACTACACAGGTGTGGGAATCGGACAAATAGCTTATATAGGGGAGGTGTATGCTTCGATGGGTCGACTCCCCGGGTTGAGCGCACCGCGCCAACCTCAGAGACCCTACAGTATGGATGAAGTCGGAAGTTGGGTCCGATGACCGATTCGATACGTATGCATATTCGCGAGGTCTGAATTTGTGTCCGATGACCTGCCATGCGCAGGAAGGCGGAATTTGGGTCCGATGACCGAGTTGATGGCGTGCCATGCGCAGAAAGGCGGAATTTGGGTCCGATGACCGAGTTGATGTTGATGGCCCGCCATGCATAGGAAGGCGGAATTTGGGTCCGATGACCGATTTGAAGGCGTGCCATACGCAGAAAGGCGGAGTTTGGGTCCGATGACCGAGTTGATATTGATGGCCCGCCATGCGCAGGAAGGCAGAATTTGGGTCCGATGACCTGACATACGCATGGAGTCCGACTCGGGGGCCGATGTTCGATTCGATGACTTGCATTGTGGGTAAAGTCGGAAGTTGTGGTCTTTGACCCGATTCGATGACCAGACTTCGGCTGCTTGAGAATCGGACAAATAACTTATATAGGGGAGGTAGTGTTCTCGAGCATCCTCCCCCCGTGCCCGTTTATGTCGATTGATGCTGGTGCTCTACTGGTTGGAGAGCTCGGATGCAAAAATCTTGCACCAGGATTTATCGATTGTGATGGACACGGCAAGTCTCCTGATTGCTATGCAGGAGCTCATCGTGAATCTCTATGCGGCCTTGGTATGGACTCGACCTGCGGAATGGTTCGGCAATGGTAGTCGCTCCAACACGTCCTTGCAGTGGCCACAGAGGTGATTCAACTAGAGCTCCAGTCTAGCTTTTGGGTTGCTTGGCGGACTGGTATAGCCGCGATCGAGTTCCGGCCATGAACGTTTTAGATAGCTCTTGGGCTTTCTGGGACGGAAGTCGGAAGTTTGGGCTGTTGTCCGATTTGATGACCATTCTTCGGATGTGTGAGAATCGGACAAATAACTTATATAGGGGACTGTGTTGTCTCACGCAGCCCCCTCCGTGCCCCTCTATCTCGACCGATGTTGGTGCTTGAAAGGGTTGGGATCGCTCGGATTTATAAACGTGCACCACCATTTGTCGAGTGTGAGGGACGCGGCAGGTCTCCTAAATGCTATGCGGGCGCTCTCTGAGAATCTCTATCCGGCCTCGACACAAACTAGTCTTGCTGAATGGTTTGGCACTGGTAGTCGATCTAACACGTCGTTGTTGTGGCCGCCTAGGCGATTCGATTCGAGCCCCCGTCTAGCTTTTGGGTTGCTTGGCGGATTTTGCCCTATCCGCAAGTGAGCTCGGTCCCTAAACGTTCGAGAAACCTGATTGCTATGTGCCGACTCTCTTTCTTGCGAGCCTCCATCTAGCTTTTGGGTCTCTACGGAACGGAAGTCGGAATCTGGGACCGTTGTTTGATTCGACGAGGCAGACTACGGTTGTGCGAGAATCGGACAAATAACTTATATAGGGGAGGTGTTGACTGGAGCATTCTCCCCCGTGCCCCTCTAACTCGACCAATGCTGGCGCTCGAACGGTGGTAGCGCTCGGATTTTCATTGAGCGCCAGCATTGGTCGATTTAGAGGGGCATGCGAGATTCCCGAATGCTATGCGAGGGCTCTAACGGAAATGTCTATTGGTTTCGGTATGGATGCAATTGCGAGTGGTTCGGCAAAGGTAGTCGTTCCGATGCGTCCATGTCGTGGCCAAATCGATAATTCGATTTGAGCCCTCGTATAGCATTTGGGTCTCTCGATGTGATTCCGCATTCCAGTCCCTTTGGGCACTGCTTGAGCCGCATCCCAGGGGGTTCCCTTCCCAATAATCTGCCTCGCAACCCGATTGCTATGCGGTGAGGCTCCTCGGCCGCCTCGGAACTATCTGTGTATCAGACGCATCGCGGGATAAGGGGTTGGCAACGGTAGTCGCCCCAAGCGCGTCCGATGCTTGGACCATTCCGAGGCGGCCCTGAAGCCTCTTCCGTCTAGCCGTTGGGTCCTTCTCGCCGCATCCCTCGCCTCGCACCCCGATTGCTATGCGGTGAGGCTCCTCGGCCGCCTTGGAACTATCTGTGTATCGGACGCGTCGCGGGATAAGGGGTTGTCACTGGTAGTCGCCCCAAGCGCGTCCGATGCTTGGACCATTCCGAGGCGGCCCTGAAGCCTCTTCCGTCTAGCCGTTGGGTCCTTCTCGCCGCATCCCTCGCCTCGCACCCCGATTGCTATGCGGTGAGGCTCCTCGGCCGCCTTGGAACTATCTGTGTATCGGACGCGTCGCGGGATAAGGGGTTGTCACTGGTAGTCGCCCCAAGCGCGTCCGATGCTTGGACCATTCCGAGGCGGCCCTGAAGCCTCTTCCGTCTAGCCGTTGGGTCCTTCTCGCCGCATCCCTCGCCTCGCACCCCGATTGCTATGCGGTGAGGCTCCTCGGCCGCCTTGGAACTATCTGTGTATCAGACGCGTCGCGGGATAAGGGGTTGTCACTGGTAGTCGCCCCAAGCGCGTCCGATGCTTGGACCATTCCGAGGTGGCCCTGAAGCCTCTTCCGTCTAGCCGTTGGGTCCTTCTCGCCGCATCCCTCGCCTCGCACCCCGATTGCTATGCGGTGAGGCTCCTCGGCCGCCTTGGAACTATCTGTGTATCGGACGCGTCGCGGGATAAGGGGTTGTCACTGGTAGTCGCCCCAAGCGCGTCCGATGCTTGGACCATTCCGAGGCGGCCCTGAAGCCTCTTCCGTCTAGCCGTTGGGTCCTTCTCGCCGCATCCCTCGCCTCGCACCCCGATTGCTATGCGGTGAGGCTCCTCGGCCGCCTTGGAACTATCTGTGTATCGGACGCGTCGCGGGATAAGGGGTTGTCACTGGTAGTCGCCCCAAGCGCGTCCGATGCTTGGACCATTCCGAGGCGGACCTGAAGCCTCTTCCCTCTAGCCGTTGGGGCTTTCTCGCCGCATCCCTCGCCTCGCACCCCGATTGCTATGCTGTGAGGCTCCTCGGCCGCCTCGGAACTATCTGTGTATCGGACGCATCGCGGGATAAGGGGTTGGCAGTGGTAGTCGCCCCAAGCGCGTCCGATGCTTGGACCATTCCGAGGCGGCCCTGAAGCCTCTTTCGTCAGCCGTTGGGGCCATCTCGCCGCATCCCCCACCTCGCACCACGATTGCTATGCTGTGAGGCTCCTCGGCCGCCTCGGAACTATCTGTGTATCGGACGCATCGCGGGATAAGGGGTTGGCAGTGGTAGTCGCCCCAAGCGCGTCCGATGCTTGGACTATTCCGAGGCGGCCCTGCAGCCTCTTCCGTGTAGCCTTTGGGGCCATCTCGCCGCATCCCTCGCCTCGCACCCCGATTGCTATGCGGTGAGGCTCATCGGCCGCCTGGGAACTATCTTCGTATCGGACGCATCGCGGGATAAGGGGTTGTCACTGGTAGTCGCCCCAAGCGCGTCCGATGCTTGGACTATTCCGAGGCGGCCCTGCAGCCTCTTCCGTCTAGCCGTTGGGGCCATCTCGCCGCATCCCCCACCTCCTCGGCTGCCTCGGAACTATCTGTGTATCGGACGCATCGCGGGATAAGGGGTTGGCAGTGGTAGTCGCCCCAAGCGCGTCCGATGCTTGGACTATTCCGAGGCGGCCCTGCAGCCTCTTCCGTCTAGCCTTTGGGGCCATCTCGCCGCATCCCTCACCTCGCACCCCGATTGCTATGCAGTGAGGCTCCTCGGCCGCCTGGGAACTATCTTCGTATCGGACGCATCGCGGGATAAGGGGTTGTCACTGGTAGTCGCCCCAAGGACGTCCGATGCTTGGACTATTCCGAGGCGGCCCTGCAGCCTCTTCCGTCTAGCCGTTGGGGCCATCTCGCCGCATCCCCCACCTCCTCGGCTGCCTCGGAACTATCTTCGTATCGGACGCATCGCGGGATAAGGGGTTGGCAGTGGTAGTCACCCCAAGCGCGTCCGATGCTTGGACTATTCCGAGGCGGCCCTGCAGCCTCTTCCGTCTAGCCTTTGGGGCCATCTCGCCGCATCCCTCGCCTCGCACCCCGATTGCTATGCGGTGAGGCTCCTCGGCCGCCTGGGAACTATCTTCGTATCGGACGCATCGCGGGATAAGGGGTTGTCACTGGTAGTCGCCCCAAGCGCGTCCGATGCTTGGACTATTCCGAGGCGGCCCTGCAGCCTCTTTCGTCTAACCGTTGGGGCCATCTCGCCGCATCCCCCACCTCGCACCCCGATTGCTATGCGGTGAGGCTCCTCGGCCGCCTTGGAACTATCTTCGTATCGGACGCATCGCGGGATAAGGGGTTGTCACTGGTAGTCGCCCCAAGCTGCGTCCGATGCTTGGACTATTCCGAGGCGGCCCTGTGGCCTCTTCCGTCTAGCCGTTGGGGCCATCTCGCCGCATCCCCCACCTCGCACCCCGATTGCTATGCGGTGAGGCTCCTCGGCCGCCTTGGAACTATCTTCGTATCGGACGCATCGCGAGATAAGGGGTTGTCACTGGTAGTCGCCCCAAGCACGTCCGATGCTTGGACTATTCCGAGGCGGCCCTGCAGCCTCTTCCGTCTAGCCGTTGGGGCCATCTCGCCGCATCCCCCACCTCGCACCCCGATTGCTATGCGGTGAGGCTCCTCGGCCGCCTTGGAACTATCTTCGTATCGGACGCATCGCGGGATAAGGGGTTGTCACTGGTAGTCGCCCCAAGCGCGTTCGATGCTTGGACTATTCCGAGGCGGCCCTGCAGCCTCTTCCGTCTAGCCGTTGGGGCCATCTCGCCGCATCCCCCACCTCGCACCCCGATTGCTATGCGGTGAGGCTCCTCGGCCGCCTTGGAACTATCTTCGTATCGGACGCATCGCGGGATAAGGGGTTGTCACTGGTAGTCGCCCCAAGCGCGTCCGATGCTTGGACTATTCCGAGGCGGCCCTGTGGCCTCCTCCGTCTAGCCGTTGGGGCCATCTCGCCGCATCCCCCCCCTTGCACCCGGATTGCTATGCGGTGAGGCTCCGATGCTTGGACTATTTCGAGGCGGCCCTGTGGCCTCTTCCGTCTAGCCGTTGGGGCCATCTCGCCGCATCCCCCCCCTTGCACCCGGATTGCTATGCGGTGAGGCTCCTGGGCCACCTTGGAACTATCTTCGTATCGGACGCATCGCGGGATAAGGGGTTGTCACTGGTAGTCGCCCCAAGCGCGTCCGATGCTTGGACTATTCCGAGGCGGCCCTGCAGCCTCTTTCGTCTAGCCGTTTGGGCCATCTCGCCGCATCCCCCACCTCGCACCCCGATTGCTATGCGGTGAGGCTCCTCGACCGCCTTGGAACTATCTTCGTATCGGACGCATCGCAGGATAAGGGGTTGTCACTGGTAGTCGCCCCAAGCGCGTCCGATGCTTGGACTATTCCGAGGCGGCCCTGCAGCCTCTTCCGTCTAGCCGTTGGGGCCATCTCGCCGCATCCCCCACCTCGCACCCCGATTGCTATGCGGTGATGCTCCTCGGCCGCTTTGGAACCATCTTCGAATCGGACGCATCGCGGGATAAGGGGTTGTCACTGGTAGTCGCCCCAAGCGCGTCCGATGCTTGGACCATTCCGAGGCGGCCCTGAAGCCTCTTCCGTCTAGCCGTTGGGGCCATCCGTCGCCTCGCACCCCCGATTGCTATGCGGTGAGGCTCCTCGGCCGCCTTGGAACCGTCTTCGTATCGGACGCATCGCGGGATA
Organism: Cryptomeria japonica; assembly: GCF_030272615.1. Lineage (NCBI taxonomy): Eukaryota > Viridiplantae > Streptophyta > Pinopsida > Cupressales > Cupressaceae > Cryptomeria > Cryptomeria japonica. Next base: position 316,848 of record NW_026728842.1, on the reverse strand, counting down.
AGGGGTTGTCACTGGTAGTCGCCCCAAGCGCGTCCGATGCTCGGACCATTCCGAGGCGGCCCTGAAGCCTCTTCCGTCTAGCCATTGGGGCCATCTCGCCGCATCCGTCGCCTCGCACCCCCGATTGCTATGCGGTGAGGCTCCTCGGCCGCCTTGCAACCTTCTGTGTATCGGACGCATCGCGGGATAAGGGGTTGGCACTGGTAGTCGCCCCAAGCGCGTCCGATGCTTGGACCATACCGAGGTGGCCCTGAAGCCTCTTCCGTGTAGCCGTTGGGGCCTTCCCGCCCCATCCCTCGCCTCGCACCCCGATTGATATGCGGTGAGGCTCCTCGGCCGCGTTGGAACTATCTGTGTATCGGACGCATCGCGGGATAAGGGGTTGGCACTGGTAGTCGTCCCAATCGCGTCCGATGCTTGGACCATTCCGAGGCGGCCCTGCAGCCTCTTCCTAGTCGTCGGGGCCTTCCCGGCGCATCCTTCGCCTCGCATCCCGATTCCTATGCGGTGAGTCTTCTCGGCCGCCGCGGAACTATACCTGTTATCGCTACTGCATCCTTCGGCTGGTAACCTCCTCTGCCGCCTTGGAACGTTCTCTTTGTCGGACGCGTCGCGGGATAAGGGGTTGGCACTGGTAGTCGCCCCAAGCGCGCCTGATGCATAGACCGCTCCGAGTCGACCTTGCTTTCAGCCTCTCACATGCATAGACCTCTCTGAGTCGACCCTGCAGCCTCTCACGTTTAGCCTATGGAATCTCGCCTCACAACATGATTGCTATCCTTGATGCATCCCTTGCCTCGAGCCCTGATTGCTTTCTTGGCTGCATCCCTCCTCTCCTCACAGCCCAGTTGTCATCACTGCTTCATCCGTCGCTTCATGCATCTGGCTGCTGGGCCCTTCCCACCGCACACCTCGATTGCTATCTCTGCTGCATCACACACCCCGATTGCTATCTCTGCTACATCCCTCGGCTCTCACTTCTGCATCCTTCGCCTCACACCTCGATTGCTATCAATGCTGCATCTGTAAGCTCACACCCCGATTGCTATGCGGGGAGGCTCCTTGGCCGCCTTGGAAATTTCTCTGTGTCGGACGCACCGCGGGATAAGGGGTTGGCACTGGTAGTCGCCCCAAGTGCGCCCGACTCTTAGACCGCTTCGAGGTGACCTCGTAGCCTCTTTCGTCCAGGCTTCCTGCCTTCAACGCCCTTTTTACACCTCGATTGCTATGCGCGGGCTCCTTGGCGTCTATCACCTCTCTGCGAAGAGTGGCACGATGATTGTTGGGGTAAATCGTAGCAGTCCGATCTCTGGCCTTGGGCCATTGTGAGGGCTGATCGATTTCCTGTGCGCATCTCGTGTTCGCCCAGTAACAGACTCGACGACTTGTAATCGGTCTTGTTCCCGATTGTTCCTGGAGGTAGTCTTCGGAACTCTTGGATTTGACCTGTCACTCGAACTGTCCTCTTCCGAGGATGCTTGTGTGTGTGCGCTTGTGCCATTTCCTTGGCGGTATTAACGAGATATTAAAGAGCGGAGTGAGCGCCTCGCCCAGCTATGTTTGGGGCTCTCACTCCCTTACCCGGTGTGCGACCGCTTTGCACGTAGGTTGCGGAGCATCGCGACTCTTTCGATGTTTGGCGGTTGTCTTCCGGTGATGCGTTGGTCCCGAAGTGCACGTTACTAGCATTTCTGCCATTGTTCTCGATCTTTGGCACGTTCCTTCGTTGCAATTGGATATATATCTCCGTTTATACGCGCAGGCTTCTCCCGCCTATTCAGCGCTGTCCCACTCTCAGCACTCTCGTGGTCTCCTTGGCTTCTCTCTCCCGTGAGCGAGCTCTCTTCT
>NW_026728842.1:285000-305000 GCF_030272615.1 Cryptomeria japonica | reverse complement strand
TCGCTGCCCACCACGGTGCGCAACGCCGGTGGGCACCCGGGAGTGCTTCGAAGTGTGCTCCAAGGTGCTGCGTGCACGTTGTCGGAGCCCGGTTTGCCCCGGGTGCGCACCTCGCGTGCACCTTCGTCGGGGTGGGCACCTTGGCTGGGTTTGCCCCGGCTGCGCTCCGAAGCGGGGTTATTGGAGCGCCGCCTCTTTTTTTGTCGGAGCGTTTGGTGGGGTTTCTCGCACTGGCTCTTCCCAGGCCCGGTTGCCACCCTGGCGCGCACGAAGTCGGAAGTAGGGTTAATTGCCCGGGTGCGCACCTTTGCCAGGGTGGGCACCTTGCCTGGGCTGCGCACCAGGGCGGGCTCAAGATGGCACCCGCGTTCCGTTTTTTTCACTATCTTTCAAAACGGAAATTTCAAAATCTCCTTTTTTTTTTGCCTTTTCTGGAAATTAGTGAAGGCAGCGCATCAAAGGTGCGCACCCGGGAGCGCTACGAAGTGTGCTCCAAGGTGCGGCGTGCACGTTGTCGGAGCCCGGTTTGCCCCGGGTGCGCACCTCGCCTGCACCTTGGCCGGGGTGGGCACCTTGGCTGGGTTTGCCCAGGGTGCGCTCCGAAGCGGGGTTACTGGAGCGCCCCCTCTTTTTTTGTCAGAGCGTTTGGTTGGGTTTCTCGCATTGGCTCTTCCCAGGCCCGGTTGTTGGGTGCGCTCCCACCCTGGCGCGCGCGAGGTTGGAAGTTGGGTTAATTGCCCGGGCGCGCACCTTCGCCAGGGTGGGCACCTTGGTGCGCACACCTTGGCTGGGCTGCGCACCAGGGCGGGCTCAAGATGGCACCAGCATTCCCTTTTTTTCACTATCTTTCAAAACGGAAATTTTAAAATCTCGTTTTTTTTTGCCTTTTATGGAAATTAGTGAAGGCATCGCATCAAAGGTGCGCACCTCGCTGCCCACCTTGGTGTGCTCCGAGGTGCCCACCACGGTGCGAACCCGGGAGCGCCCCGATGTGTGCTCCAAGGTGCGGCGTGCACGAAGTCGGACCCCGGTTTGCCCCGGGTGCGCACCTCGCGTGCACCTTGGTGCGCACACCTTGGCTGGGTTGCGCGCCCTGGTGGGCACCATGGTGCGCACCAAGGAGCGCTCCGAAGTGTGCTCCAAGGTGCGCCGTGCACGAAGTCGGAGCCCGGTTTGCCCCGGGTGCGCACCTCGCGTGCACCTTCGCCGCGGTGGGCACCATGGCGTGCACGAAGTCGGAGCCCGGTTTGCCCCGGGTGCGCACCTCGCGTGCACCTTCGCCGGGGTGGGCACCTTGGTGTGCAGACCTTGGCTGGGTTGCGCGCCCTGGTGGGCACCATGGTGCGCACCAAGGAGCGCTCCGAAGTGTGCTCCAAGGTGCGGCCTGCACGAAGTCGGAGCCCGGTTTGCCCCGGGTGTGCACCTCGGGTGGGCACCTTGGTGCGCATGCCTTGCCTGGGCTGCGCACCAGGGCGGGCTCAAGATGGCACCCGCGTTCCTTTTTTTTCACTATCTTTCAAAACGGAAATTTTAAAATCTCATTTTTTTTTGCCTTTTTCTGGAAATTAGTGAAGGCAGCGCATCAAAGGTGCGCACCTCGCTGCCCACCACGGTGCGCAACGCCGGTGGGCACCCGGGAGTGCTTCGAAGTGTGCTCCAAGGTGCTGCGTGCACGTTGTCGGAGCCCGGTTTGCCCCGGGTGCGCACCTCGCGTGCACCTTCGTCGGGGTGGGCACCTTGGCTGGGTTTGCCCCGGCTGCGCTCCGAAGCGGGGTTATTGGAGCGCCGCCTCTTTTTTTGTCGGAGCGTTTGGTGGGGTTTCTCGCATTGGCTCTTCCCAGGCCCGGTTGCCACCCTGGCGCGCACGAAGTCGGAAGTAGGGTTAATTGCCCGGGTGCGCACCTTTGCCAGGGTGGGCACCTTGCCTGGGCTGCGCACCAGGGCGGGCTCAAGATGGCACCCGCGTTCCGTTTTTTTCACTATCTTTCAAAACGGAAATTTCAAAATCTCCTTTTTTTTTTGCCTTTTCTGGAAATTAGTGAAGGCAGCGCATCAAAGGTGCGCACCCGGGAGCGCTACGAAGTGTGCTCCAAGGTGCGGCGTGCACGTTGTCGGAGCCCGGTTTGCCTCGGGTGCGCACCTCGCCTGCACCTTGGCCGGGGTGGGCACCTTGGCTGGGTTTGCCCAGGGTGCGCTCCGGAGCGGGGTTACTGGAGCGCCCCCTCTTTTTTTGTCAGAGCGTTTGGTGGGGTTTCTCGCATTGGCTCTTCCCAGGCCCGGTTGTTGGGTGCGCTCCCACCCTGGCGCGCGCGAGGTTGGAAGTTGGGTTAATTGCCCGGGCGCGCACCTTCGCCAGGGTGGGCACCTTGGTGCGCACACCTTGGCTGGGCTGCGCACCAGGGCGGGCTCAAGATGGCACCAGCATTCCCTTTTTTTCACTATCTTTCAAAACGGAAATTTTAAAATCTCGTTTTTTTTTGCCTTTTATGGAAATTAGTGAAGGCATCGCATCAAAGGTGCGCACCTCGCTGCCCACCTTGGTGTGCTCCGAGGTGCCCACCACGGTGCGAACCCGGGAGCGCCCCGATGTGTGCTCCAAGGTGCGGCGTGCACGAAGTCGGACCCCGGTTTGCCCCGGGTGCGCACCTCGCGTGCACCTTGGTGCGCACACCTTGGCTGGGTTGCGCGCCCTGGTGGGCACCATGGTGCGCACCAAGGAGCGCTCCGAAGTGTGCTCCAAGGTGCGCCGTGCACGAAGTCGGAGCCCGGTTTGCCCCGGGTGCGCACCTCGCGTGCACCTTCGCCGCGGTGGGCACCATGGCGTGCACGAAGTCGGAGCCCGGTTTGCCCCGGGTGCGCACCTCGCGTGCACCTTCGCCGGGGTGGGCACCTTGGTGTGCAGACCTTGGCTGGGTTGCGCGCCCTGGTGGGCACCATGGTGCGCACCAAGGAGCGCTCCGAAGTGTGCTCCAAGGTGCGGCCTGCACGAAGTCGGAGCCCGGTTTGCCCCGGGTGTGCACCTCGGGTGGGCACCTTGGTGCGCATGCCTTGCCTGGGCTGCGCACCAGGGCGGGCTCAAGATGGCACCCGCGTTCCTTTTTTTTCACTATCTTTCAAAACGGAAATTTTAAAATCTCATTTTTTTTTGCCTTTTTCTGGAAATTAGTGAAGGCAGCGCATCAAAGGTGCGCACCTCGCTGCCCACCACGGTGCGCAACGCCGGTGGGCACCCGGGAGTGCTTCGAAGTGTGCTCCAAGGTGCTGCGTGCACGTTGTCGGAGCCCGGTTTGCCCCGGGTGCGCACCTCGCGTGCACCTTCGTCGGGGTGGGCACCTTGGCTGGGTTTGCCCCGGCTGCGCTCCGAAGCGGGGTTATTGGAGCGCCGCCTCTTTTTTTGTCGGAGCGTTTGGTGGGGTTTCTCGCATTGGCTCTTCCCAGGCCCGGTTGCCACCCTGGCGCGCACGAAGTCGGAAGTAGGGTTAATTGCCCGGGTGCGCACCTTTGCCAGGGTGGGCACCTTGCCTGGGCTGTGCACCAGGGCGGGCTCAAGATGGCACCCGCGTTCCATTTTTTTCACTATCTTTCAAAACGGAAATTTCAAAATCTCCTTTTTTTTTTGCCTTTTCTGGAAATTAGTGAAGGCAGCGCATCAAAGGTGCGCACCCGGGAGCGCTACGAAGTGTGCTCCAAGGTGCGGCGTGCACGTTGTCGGAGCCCGGTTTGCCTCGGGTGCGCACCTCGCCTGCACCTTGGCCGGGGTGGGCACCTTGGCTGGGTTTGCCCAGGGTGCGCTCCGGAGCGGGGTTACTGGAGCGCCCCCTCTTTTTTTGTCAGAGCGTTTGGTGGGGTTTCTCGCATTGGCTCTTCCCAGGCCCGGTTGTTGGGTGCGCTCCCACCCTGGCGCGCGCGAGGTTGGAAGTTGGGTTAATTGCCCGGGCGCGCACCTTCGCCAGGGTGGGCACCTTGGTGCGCACACCTTGGCTGGGCTGCGCACCAGGGCGGGCTCAAGATGGCACCAGCATTCCCTTTTTTTCACTATCTTTCAAAACGGAAATTTTAAAATCTCGTTTTTTTTTGCCTTTTATGGAAATTAGTGAAGGCATCGCATCAAAGGTGCGCACCTCGCTGCCCACCTTGGTGTGCTCCGAGGTGCCCACCACGGTGCGAACCCGGGAGCGCCCCGATGTGTGCTCCAAGGTGCGGCGTGCACGAAGTCGGACCCCGGTTTGCCCCGGGTGCGCACCTCGCGTGCACCTTGGTGCGCACACCTTGGCTGGGTTGCGCGCCCTGGTGGGCACCATGGTGCGCACCAAGGAGCGCTCCGAAGTGTGCTCCAAGGTGCGCCGTGCACGAAGTCGGAGCCCGGTTTGCCCCGGGTGCGCACCTCGCGTGCACCTTCGCCGCGGTGGGCACCATGGCGTGCACAAAGTCGGAGCCCGGTTTGCCCCGGGTGCGCACCTCGCGTGCACCTTCGCCGGGGTGGGCACCTTGGTGTGCAGACCTTGGCTGGGTTGCGCGCCCTGGTGGGCACCATGGTGCGCACCAAGGAGCGCTCCGAAGTGTGCTCCAAGGTGCGGCCTGCACGAAGTCGGAGCTCGGTTTGCCCCGGGTGTGCACCTCGGGTGGGCACCTTGGTGCGCATGCCTTGCCTGGGCTGCGCACCAGGGCGGGCTCAAGATGGCACCCGCGTTCCTTTTTTTTCACTATCTTTCAAAACGGAAATTTTAAAATCTCATTTTTTTTTGCCTTTTTCTGGAAATTAGTGAAGGCAGCGCATCAAAGGTGCGCACCTCGCTGCCCACCACGGTGCGCAACGCCGGTGGGCACCCGGGAGTGCTTCGAAGTGTGCTCCAAGGTGCTGCGTGCACGTTGTCGGAGCCCGGTTTGCCCCGGGTGCGCTCCTCGCGTGCACCTTCGTCGGGGTGGGCACCTTGGCTGGGTTTGCCCCGGCTGCGCTCCGAAGCGGGGTTATTGGAGCGCCGCCTCTTTTTTTGTCGGAGCGTTTGGTGGGGTTTCTCGCATTGGCTCTTCCCAGGCCCGGTTGCCACCCTGGCGCGCACGAAGTCGGAAGTAGGGTTAATTGCCCGGGTGCGCACCTTTGCCAGGGTGGGCACCTTGCCTGGGCTGCGCACCAGGGCGGGCTCAAGATGGCACCCGCGTTCCGTTTTTTTCACTATCTTTCAAAACGGAAATTTCAAAATCTCCTTTTTTTTTTGCCTTTTCTGGAAATTAGTGAAGGCAGTGCATCAAAGGTGCGCACCCGGGAGCGCTACGAAGTGTGCTCCAAGGTGCGGCGTGCACGTTGTCGGAGCCCGGTTTGCCCCGGGTGCGCACCTCGCCTGCACCTTGGCCGGGGTGGGCACCTTGGCTGGGTTTGCCCAGGGTGCGCTCCGAAGCGGGGTTACTGGAGCGCCCCCTCTTTTTTTGTCAGAGCGTTTGGTGGGGTTTCTCGCATTGGCTCTTCCCAGGCCCGGTTGTTGGGTGCGCTCCCACCCTGGCGCGCGCGAGGTTGGAAGTTGGGTTAATTGCCCGGGCGCGCACCTTCGCCAGGGTGGGCACCTTGGTGCGCACACCTTGGCTGGGCTGCGCACCAGGGCGGGCTCAAGATGGCACCAGCATTCCCTTTTTTTCACTATCTTTCAAAACGGAAATTTTAAAATCTCGTTTTTTTTTGCCTTTTATGGAAATTATTGAAGGCATCGCATCAAAGGTGCGCACCTCGCTGCCCACCTTGGTGTGCTCCGAGGTGCCCACCACGGTGCGAACCCGGGAGCGCCCCGATGTGTGCTCCAAGGTGCGGCGTGCACGAAGTCGGACCCCGGTTTGCCCCGGGTGCGCACCTCGCGTGCACCTTGGTGCGCACACCTTGGCTGGGTTGCGCGCCCTGGTGGGCACCATGGTGCGCACCAAGGAGCGCTCCGAAGTGTGCTCCAAGGTGCGCCGTGCACGAAGTCGGAGCCCGGTTTGCCCCGGGTGCGCACCTCGCGTGCACCTTCGCCGCGGTGGGCACCATGGCGTGCACGAAGTCGGAGCCCGGTTTGCCCCGGGTGCGCACCTCGCGTGCACCTTCGCCGGGGTGGGCACCTTGGTGTGCAGACCTTGGCTGGGTTGCGCGCCCTGGTGGGCACCATGGTGCGCACCAAGGAGCGCTCCGAAGTGTGCTCCAAGGTGCGGCCTGCACGAAGTCGGAGTCCGGTTTGCCCCGGGTGCGCACCATGGCGTGCACGAAGTCGGAGCCCGGTTTGCCCCGGGTGCGCACCTCGCGTGCACCTTCGCCGGGGTGGGCACCTCGGCTGGTTTGCGCGCCCTGGTGCGCACCAAGGAGCGCTCCGAAGTGTGCTCCAAGGTGCGGCGTGCACGAAGTCGGAGCCCGGTTTGCCCCGGGTGCGCACCTCGCGTGCACCTTCGCCGCGGTGGGCACCTTGGCTGGGTTGGGCACCATTGAGCGCTCCGAAGTTTGCTCCAAGGTGCGCACCATGGCCCTCCAAGGTGCGCAGCATGGCGTGCACGAAGTCGGAGCCCGGTTTGCCCCGGGTGCGCACCTCGCGTGCACCTTCGCCAGGGTGGGCACCTCGGTGCGCACACCTTCTCAATGTTTTCTTGCCTTTTCTGGAAATTGGTGAAGGCAGCGCATCAAAGGTGCGCACCTCGGTGTGCTCCGAGGTGCGAACCCGAGAGCGCTTCGAGGTGCGCACGAAGTCAAAAGTCGGGTTAATTGCATTGTTTTCCCCGGGTGCGCTCCGAGGTGCACAACATCGGTGCGCACCAAGGAGGGCTCCGAAGTGTGCTCCAAGGTGCGCACGATGGCGTGCACCTCTGGTGCGCACGATTCGGAGCTCGGTTTGCCCGGGGTGCGCACACCTTGGCTGGGTTGCGCACCTTTTGTGCGCTCCATGGTGCGTACGAAGTCGGAGCTCGGTTTGCCCCGGGTGCGCACCTTGATGCGCACGCCTTGGCTGGGCTGCGCACCTTGGTGGGCGCCTCCAAGGTGCGCACGAAGTCGAAGCTCGGTTTGCCCCGGGTGCGCACCTTGGTGGGCGCCATGGTGCACTCCGAGGTGCCCAAGATTGGTGCGCACCAAGGAGCGCTCCGAAGTGCGCTCCAAGGTGCGCAGGTGCGCGCGAAGTCGAAAGTTGGGTTAATTGTCCGGTTTGCCTCGGGTGCGCACCTTGCGTGCACCTTCGCCAGGGTGGGCGCCTTGGTGCGCACACCTTGGCTGGGCTGCGCACCCGGGCGCGCACACCTTGGCACCCGCGTTTCCTTCATTTTAAATTTTTTTTTTTTACAATCTCTCAAGTGGGAAATTCTATAATCTCAACTTTTTTTGCCTTTTCAGGAAACTTTTGAATGGAGCGCATCATTGGTGCGCTCCGAAGTGTGCTCCAAGGTGCGCACCTCTGGTGCGCTCCAAAGCTCTCTCCAGCTGCGTGCACCTGCCCCGGGCGCGCACCCGGCCCCGCCCAGCTTCGCTCACCTGTCCCGGGCGTCTGGTGCGGAACCTTAGAGTAAGAAACATCACCGTGCACCTTGGCCAACGTGCGCGACTCGACCGAGCGCGCACTGGCCGAGGTGCACACCGATTTCACCTGGGTGCGCGCGCAGCACCTCGGGCGCACCGGGGTGCGCGCACAACGCCCGGGTTGCACCGTGGCCTGTGTGCTCGGGGCGCCTCGGGTGCGCGCTCGGTGTCGCCCCGGCGCGCGCGGTAGTGCGGGCAACGCACCCCGGCCCGGCCCGGCCCCGACGAGAACGCAAACGGGCAAAAGGTTAATTCAAATAGCATTGCGACGCCCGGCGAAAAACTAAAAAAGGGTGCAACACCGGGACTTCCCGGGAGGTCACCCATCCCAGTACTACTCCGGCCCAAGCGCGCTTAACTGCGGAGTTCTGATGGGATCCGGTGCACTAACGCTGGTATGATCGCACCCGTTATGAGCTTGTCGCAGTGTGTACTTAGCAAACCGCGACCCACGTGCGAATCCACCCCGGCCACCCACCCCCGTCGAGGTGCACACCCTCCCTCGCGAAGTGCGCCCCGTTCGCCAAGTGTGAGCCCTGCCCGGGTGCACGCACCTTGCTAGGGCATCGGGTGTGCACCCGGCCCGGCCTACGTGCGTGCACCTGGACGGGGCGTCGTGTGCGTGCAGTGTCCCGTCTGCAACGCGGTGCCCACACACCACCTCGGGCGCAACGACCTGCGCTCACATGTGGGCCGAGTGCACCTTGGTGCATGTTCGGGGCGCCTCGGGTGCACGCTCGATCTTGCCCCGGTGCACCAAGGCGCTCGGTTTGCCCCGGGTGCGCACTTGGTGCAAGGTGGGCACCCAAAATAGGGATCAAGCACCAAAACACAAGTTTCGGGATGCAAAATGGGACCCAAGGACCACAAATGCGTTCCAAGACCCATGATGGGTCCACGAGAACAAAAATGTGTTCCGAGACTTAATAAACAAATATTGGGTTTTAGGAGAAGAAACATGCTCTGATGCCCAAAACGAGAATCGACCCCGAAAAGGCCACAGGCCAAAAGTGGGATGCGAGACAAAAAAAAATGGGACCCGAGGACCAAAATTGGGTTCCCAGGTCGAAGACAGGGCAACCGGACAAGAAACGACCTCTAAGGCTCGAAATGAGTCCCGACGACTAAAACTTGACAAGAAGCACCCATCAGGCACCCAACTCGACACCCATGGGATGCCGACCCACCCGGGCTTCCACCTAGCACACCTTGGCACCCACCCACCCTCACACCCAACCTCGCACCCAACTTAGCACCTTTGAACCCACATTGGCACTCACCCTGACCCTGGCACCTTGGAACCCACATTGGCACTCACCTTGACCCTGGCACCCACCTTTGCACTCACCTTGGGACCCACCCTGGCTCCCACCTCGGCACCCACCCAGACACCCACCTTGGTTCCTTGGCACCCACCTTGGATCCTTGGCACCCACCCCGACACCCACCTTGGCACGCAACTTGGCTACTTGCCACCCACCTTGGCTCCTTGAAGCCCACCCCGACAACCACCCCGTGACCTACCCTGGCTAGGGTTGGTGCACACCCACCCTGGTGCCCACCTTGGCACCCACCCTATGACCCACCTTGGCACGCACCTTAGTACCCACCCCGTTACCCACCCTAGGACCCACCCCGTGACCCACCTTGGCCAGGGTGGGTGCACCCACCCTGGTGCCCACCTTGGCACCCACCCATCCTAGCACCCAGCCTGTGACCGGGCTTGGAACCCAACCTTGCACCCGTCTTGGCCAGTGTGGGTGCGCACCCATCCTGGCACCCACGTTGTGACACACCCTTTAACCCACGCACCCTAGCACCCACGTTGGCACCCACCTTGGAACCCAACTTGGCACCCACCTCGGCACCCACCTTGACACTTGTGGACCCACCTTGCCACTCACCCTAGCATCGACCCATCCTAGCACCCACCCTGGCACCTTTGCACCCTAGCACTCACCCATCCTAGCACCTAACCTGTGACCCACCTTGACACTCACCCTCGCACCCACCTTGGAACCCAACCTAGCACCCACCCACCCTGACACCAACCCTAGCACCTACCCACCCTTGCACCCACCCTGTGACCCATCTTGGCACCCACCCATCCTACCACTCAACCTATCACCCACCTTCTCACCCACCTTGGCATCCACCTTAGCACCCACCCACACTGGCACCTTGGCACCCACCTCGGGCAAGGTGGGTGCACACCCACCCTGGCACCCAATTTAGAACCCACCGAGCATGTTACCCACCTTGGCACCCACATTGCAGCCCACCCTAGTACCCACCCTATGACCCACATTGGCATCCACACCCTAGCACCCAGGCACCTCGACACCCGCCTTGACACCCACCCTAGCACTGAACCTGTGACCCACCTTGGAACTCACCCTAGAACCCACCCACCCTGTGAACCACCTTGGCATCCACCTTAGCACCCACCCACCTTGGCACCCACTCTAGCACTCACCCATCCTAACACCCAACTTGTTACCCACCTTGGCACCCGCCCTCGCGTCCACCTTGAAACCCACCCTAGCACCCACCCACGCAGGAGCCCACCTTGGCACCCAACCTAACACCCACGCATCCTGGCACCCAACTTGTGACCCACCTTGGAACCCACCCTAGTACCCACCTTTGAACCCACTATATCACCAACCCACCTTGGCACCCACCCTATGACCCTCTTTGGAATCCACCCTAGCACGCACCCACCCTGGCACCCACCATGGAGCGCACCCTAGCACCCACCCACCTCGGCACGCACCTCAACACCCACCTTGGTGTGCGCACTGCGCCAACCTCTCAAAGACCCTATGTGGTGCGCTCCAAAGTGTACACCTTTGGTGCGCTCCAAGGTGCGCACCTTTGGTGCACACCAAAGTGTGCACCGAGGTGAGCACCAAAGTGCACTCCAGGGTGCACACCAAGGCGCGCACCTTTGGTGCGGTCAATGCAAACGAATTCGGAAGTTGGGGTCGATGTCGTAATCGCTGCTGCAGACTACACGTATGAGAATCGGACAAATAGCTTTATATAGGGGAGGTGTTGCGTTTGATGGGTCGACTCCCCTGGTTGTGTGCACTGCACCAACTTCAAAGACCCTGTCTTGTTTAAGAAGTCAAAAGTTGGGGTGGATGTCCTAATCATTGCTGCAGTCTACGCATGTATGAGAATCAGACAAATAGCTTATATAGGGGAGGTGTTGCATTCGGTGGGTTGACTCCCCTGGTTGTGCGCACTGCGCCAACCTCAAAGACCTTGTTTTCGTTTAGAAGCCGAAAGTTGGGGTCGATGTCCTAATTGCTCTTGCAGGCTACGCATGTATGAGAATCAGACAAATAGCTTATATAGGGGAGGTGTTGGGTTTGATGGGTCGACTCCCCTGGTTGTGCGCATTGCGCCAACCTCAAAGACCCTGCATTGCGGATGAAGTCGAAAGTCAGAGTTTGGTGTGCTACAAGGTGTGGTCGAAGGTGCTCACCTAGGTGTGCACCTTTGGAGCGCAGGAAAAGTGCCCTCCAAAAGTGCGCACCTTTGGAGTGCACAAAAGTGCCCTCCAAAAGTGCGCACCTTTGGAGCGCAGAAAAGTGCCCTCCAAAAAGTGCCCTCCAAAAGTGCGCACCTTTGGAGCGCAGAAAAGTGCCCTCCAAAAAGTGCCCTCCAAAAGTGCGCACCTTTGGAGCGCAGAAAAGTGCCCTCCAAAAAGTGCCCTCCAAAAGTGCGCACCTTTGGAGCGCAGAAAAGTGCCCTCCAAAAAGTGCCCTCCAAAAGTGCGCACCTTTGGAGCGCAGAAAAGTGCCCTCCAAAAAGTGCCCTCCAAAAGTGCGCACCTTTGGAGCGCAGAAAAGTGCCCTCCAAAAAGTGCCCTCCAAAAGTGCGCACCTTTGGAGCGCAGAAAAGTGCCCTCCAAAAAGTGCCCTCCAAAAGTGCGCACCTTTGGAGCGCAGAAAAGTGCCCTCCAAAAAGTGCCCTCCAAAAGTGCGCACCTTTGGAGCGCAGAAAAGTGCCCTCCAAAAAGTGCCCTCCAAAAGTGCGCACTTTTGGTGCGCACCAAAAGTGCGCACTTTTGGTGCGCACCAAAAGTGCGCACTTTTGGTGCGCACCAAGGCGCTGGTTCGGTCGTTGCAGGCGAGTTCGGAAGTTGGGGTCGATGTCCTGAGCGGAGGTGCAAACTACACAGGTGTCGGAATCGGACAAATAGCTTATATAGGGGAGGTGTATGCTTCGATGGGTCGACTCCCCAGGTTGAGCGCACCGCGCCAACCTCAAAGACCCTACGGTATGGATGAAGTCGGAAGTTGGGTCCGATGACCGATTCGATTAGTAGGTATGCTCATGAGGTCGGAATTTGGGTCCGATGACCTGCCATGTGTAGGAAGGCGAATGTTGGCACTGTGCGTTGCAAGGTGCACACCAAGGCGCTGGTGCGGTCTTTTTAGTCGAGTTCGGAAGTTGGGGTCGATGTCCTGATCGGAGGTGCAAGCTACACAGGTGTGGGAATCGGACAAATAGCTTATATAGGGGAGGTGTATGCTTCGTTGGGTCGACTCCCCGGGTTGAGCGCACCGCGCCAACCTCAAAGACCCTACGGTATGGATGAAGTCGGAAGTTGGGTCCGATGACCGATTCGATATGTAGGCATACTCGCGAGGTCGGAATTTGGGTCCGATGACCTGCCATGTTGAGGAAGGCGAATGTTGGCACTGTGCGTTGCAAGGTGCGCACCAAGGCGCTGGTTCGGTCGTTGCAGGCGAGTTCGGAAGTTGGGGTCGATGTCCTGATCGGAGGTGCAAACTACACAGGTGTGGGAATCGGACAAATAGCTTATATAGGGGAGGTGTATGCTTCGTTGGGTCGACTCCCCGGGTTGAGCGCACCGCGCCAACCTCAAAGACCCTACGGTATGGATGAAGTCGGAAGTTGGGTCCGATGACCGATTCGATATGTAGGCATACTCGCGAGGTCGGAATTTGGGTCCGATGACCTGCCATGTGCAGGAAGGCGAATGTTGGGACTGTGCGTCGCAAGGTGCGCACCAAGGCGCTGGTGCCGTCGTTGCAGTCGAGTTCGGAAGTTGGGGTCGATGTCCTGGTCAGAGGTGCAAACTACACAGGTGTGGGAATCGGACAAATAGCTTATATAGGGGAGGTGTATGCTTCGATGGGTCGACTCCCCGGGTTGAGCGCACCGCGCCAACCTCAGAGACCCTACAGTATGGATGAAGTCGGAAGTTGGGTCCGATGACCGATTCGATACGTATGCATATTCGCGAGGTCTGAATTTGTGTCCGATGACCTGCCATGCGCAGGAAGGCGGAATTTGGGTCCGATGACCGAGTTGATGGCGTGCCATGCGCAGAAAGGCGGAATTTGGGTCCGATGACCGAGTTGATGTTGATGGCCCGCCATGCATAGGAAGGCGGAATTTGGGTCCGATGACCGATTTGAAGGCGTGCCATACGCAGAAAGGCGGAGTTTGGGTCCGATGACCGAGTTGATATTGATGGCCCGCCATGCGCAGGAAGGCAGAATTTGGGTCCGATGACCTGACATACGCATGGAGTCCGACTCGGGGGCCGATGTTCGATTCGATGACTTGCATTGTGGGTAAAGTCGGAAGTTGTGGTCTTTGACCCGATTCGATGACCAGACTTCGGCTGCTTGAGAATCGGACAAATAACTTATATAGGGGAGGTAGTGTTCTCGAGCATCCTCCCCCCGTGCCCGTTTATGTCGATTGATGCTGGTGCTCTACTGGTTGGAGAGCTCGGATGCAAAAATCTTGCACCAGGATTTATCGATTGTGATGGACACGGCAAGTCTCCTGATTGCTATGCAGGAGCTCATCGTGAATCTCTATGCGGCCTTGGTATGGACTCGACCTGCGGAATGGTTCGGCAATGGTAGTCGCTCCAACACGTCCTTGCAGTGGCCACAGAGGTGATTCAACTAGAGCTCCAGTCTAGCTTTTGGGTTGCTTGGCGGACTGGTATAGCCGCGATCGAGTTCCGGCCATGAACGTTTTAGATAGCTCTTGGGCTTTCTGGGACGGAAGTCGGAAGTTTGGGCTGTTGTCCGATTTGATGACCATTCTTCGGATGTGTGAGAATCGGACAAATAACTTATATAGGGGACTGTGTTGTCTCACGCAGCCCCCTCCGTGCCCCTCTATCTCGACCGATGTTGGTGCTTGAAAGGGTTGGGATCGCTCGGATTTATAAACGTGCACCACCATTTGTCGAGTGTGAGGGACGCGGCAGGTCTCCTAAATGCTATGCGGGCGCTCTCTGAGAATCTCTATCCGGCCTCGACACAAACTAGTCTTGCTGAATGGTTTGGCACTGGTAGTCGATCTAACACGTCGTTGTTGTGGCCGCCTAGGCGATTCGATTCGAGCCCCCGTCTAGCTTTTGGGTTGCTTGGCAGATTTTGCCCTATCCGCAAGTGAGCTCGGTCCCTAAACGTTCGAGAAACCTGATTGCTATGTGCCGACTCTCTTTCTTGCGAGCCTCCATCTAGCTTTTGGGTCTCTACGGAACGGAAGTCGGAATCTGGGACCGTTGTTTGATTCGACGAGGCAGACTACGGTTGTGCGAGAATCGGACAAATAACTTATATAGGGGAGGTGTTGACTGGAGCATTCTCCCCCGTGCCCCTCTAACTCGACCAATGCTGGCGCTCGAACGGTGGTAGCGCTCGGATTTTCATTGAGCGCCAGCATTGGTCGATTTAGAGGGGCATGCGAGATTCCCGAATGCTATGCGAGGGCTCTAACGGAAATGTCTATTGGTTTCGGTATGGATGCAATTGCGAGTGGTTCGGCAAAGGTAGTCGTTCCGATGCGTCCATGTCGTGGCCAAATCGATAATTCGATTTGAGCCCTCGTATAGCATTTGGGTCTCTCGATGTGATTCCGCATTCCAGTCCCTTTGGGCACTGCTTGAGCCGCATCCCAGGGGGTTCCCTTCCCAATAATCTGCCTCGCAACCCGATTGCTATGCGGTGAGGCTCCTCGGCCGCCTCGGAACTATCTGTGTATCAGACGCATCGCGGGATAAGGGGTTGGCAACGGTAGTCGCCCCAAGCGCGTCCGATGCTTGGACCATTCCGAGGCGGCCCTGAAGCCTCTTCCGTCTAGCCGTTGGGTCCTTCTCGCCGCATCCCTCGCCTCGCACCCCGATTGCTATGCGGTGAGGCTCCTCGGCCGCCTTGGAACTATCTGTGTATCGGACACGTCGCGGGATAAGGGGTTGTCACTGGTAGTCGCCCCAAGCGCGTCCGATGCTTGGACCATTCCGAGGCGGCCCTGAAGCCTCTTCCGTCTAGCCGTTGGGTCCTTCTCGCCGCATCCCTCGCCTCGCACCCCGATTGCTATGCGGTGAGGCTCCTCGGCCGCCTTGGAACTATCTGTGTATCGGACGCGTCGCGGGATAAGGGGTTGTCACTGGTAGTCGCCCCAAGCGCGTCCGATGCTTGGACCATTCCGAGGCGGCCCTGAAGCCTCTTCCGTCTAGCCGTTGGGTCCTTCTCGCCGCATCCCTCGCCTCGCACCCCGATTGCTATGCGGTGAGGCTCCTCGGCCGCCTTGGAACTATCTGTGTATCAGACGCGTCGCGGGATAAGGGGTTGTCACTGGTAGTCGCCCCAAGCGCGTCCGATGCTTGGACCATTCCGAGGCGGCCCTGAAGCCTCTTCCGTCTAGCCGTTGGGTCCTTCTCGCCGCATCCCTCGCCTCGCACCCCGATTGCTATGCGGTGAGGCTCCTCGGCCGCCTTGGAACTATCTGTGTATCGGACGCGTCGCGGGATAAGGGGTTGTCACTGGTAGTCGCCCCAAGCGCGTCCGATGCTTGGACCATTCCGAGGCGGCCCTGAAGCCTCTTCCGTCTAGCCGTTGGGTCCTTCTCGCCGCATCCCTCGCCTCGCACCCCGATTGCTATGCGGTGAGGCTCCTCGGCCGCCTTGGAACTATCTGTGTATCGGACGCGTCGCGGGATAAGGGGTTGTCACTGGTAGTCGCCCCAAGCGCGTCCGATGCTTGGACCATTCCGAGGCGGACCTGAAGCCTCTTCCCTCTAGCCGTTGGGGCTTTCTCGCCGCATCCCTCGCCTCGCACCCCGATTGCTATGCTGTGAGGCTCCTCGGCCGCCTCGGAACTATCTGTGTATCGGACGCATCGCGGGATAAGGGGTTGGCAGTGGTAGTCGCCCCAAGCGCGTCCGATGCTTGGACCATTCCGAGGCGGCCCTGAAGCCTCTTTCGTCAGCCGTTGGGGCCATCTCGCCGCATCCCCCACCTCGCACCACGATTGCTATGCTGTGAGGCTCCTCGGCCGCCTCGGAACTATCTGTGTATCGGACGCATCGCGGGATAAGGGGTTGGCAGTGGTAGTCGCCCCAAGCGCGTCCGATGCTTGGACTATTCCGAGGCGGCCCTGCAGCCTCTTCCGTGTAGCCTTTGGGGCCATCTCGCCGCATCCCTCGCCTCGCACCCCGATTGCTATGCGGTGAGGCTCATCGGCCGCCTGGGAACTATCTTCGTATCGGACGCATCGCGGGATAAGGGGTTGTCACTGGTAGTCGCCCCAAGCGCGTCCGATGCTTGGACTATTCCGAGGCGGCCCTGCAGCCTCTTCCGTCTAGCCGTTGGGGCCATCTCGCCGCATCCCCCACCTCCTCGGCTGCCTCGGAACTATCTGTGTATCGGACGCATCGCGGGATAAGGGGTTGGCAGTGGTAGTCGCCCCAAGCGCGTCCGATGCTTGGACTGTTCCGAGGCGGCCCTGCAGCCTCTTCCGTCTAGCCTTTGGGGCCATCTCGCCGCATCCCTCACCTCGCACCCCGATTGCTATGCAGTGAGGCTCCTCGGCCGCCTGGGAACTATCTTCGTATCGGACGCATCGCGGGATAAGGGGTTGTCACTGGTAGTCGCCCCAAGGACGTCCGATGCTTGGACTATTCCGAGGCGGCCCTGCAGCCTCTTCCGTCTAGCCGTTGGGGCCATCTCGCCGCATCCCCCACCTCCTCGGCTGCCTCGGAACTATCTTCGTATCGGACGCATCGCGGGATAAGGGGTTGGCAGTGGTAGTCACCCCAAGCGCGTCCGATGCTTGGACTATTCCGAGGCGGCCCTGCAGCCTCTTCCGTCTAGCCTTTGGGGCCATCTCGCCGCATCCCTCGCCTCGCACCCCGATTGCTATGCGGTGAGGCTCCTCGGCCGCCTGGGAACTATCTTCGTATCGGACGCATCGCGGGATAAGGGGTTGTCACTGGTAGTCGCCCCAAGCGCGTCCGATGCTTGGACTATTCCGAGGCGGCCCTGCAGCCTCTTTCGTCTAACCGTTGGGGCCATCTCGCCGCATCCCCCACCTCGCACCCCGATTGCTATGCGGTGAGGCTCCTCGGCCGCCTTGGAACTATCTTCGTATCGGACGCATCGCGGGATAAGGGGTTGTCACTGGTAGTCGCCCCAAGCTGCGTCCGATGCTTGGACTATTCCGAGGCGGCCCTGTGGCCTCTTCCGTCTAGCCGTTGGGGCCATCTCGCCGCATCCCCCACCTCGCACCCCGATTGCTATGCGGTGAGGCTCCTCGGCCGCCTTGGAACTATCTTCGTATCGGACGCATCGCGAGATAAGGGGTTGTCACTGGTAGTCGCCCCAAGCACGTCCGATGCTTGGACTATTCCGAGGCGGCCCTGCAGCCTCTTCCGTCTAGCCGTTGGGGCCATCTCGCCGCATCCCCCACCTCGCACCCCGATTGCTATGCGGTGAGGCTCCTCGGCCGCCTTGGAACTATCTTCGTATCGGACGCATCGCGGGATAAGGGGTTGTCACTGGTAGTCGCCCCAAGCGCGTCCGATGCTTGGACTATTCCGAGGTGGCCCTGCAGCCTCTTCCGTCTAGCCGTTGGGGCCATCTCGCCGCATCCCCCACCTCGCACCCCGATTGCTATGCGGTGAGGCTCCTCGGCCGCCTTGGAACTATCTTCGTATCGGACGCATCGCGGGATAAGGGGTTGTCACTGGTAGTCGCCCCAAGCGCGTCCGATGCTTGGACTATTCCGAGGCGGCCCTGTGGCCTCCTCCGTCTAGCCGTTGGGGCCATCTCGCCGCATCCCCCCCCTTGCACCCGGATTGCTATGCGGTGAGGCTCCGATGCTTGGACTATTTCGAGGCGGCCCTGTGGCCTCTTCCGTCTAGCCGTTGGGGCCATCTCGCCGCATCCCCCCCCTTGCACCCGGATTGCTATGCGGTGAGGCTCCTGGGCCACCTTGGAACTATCTTCGTATCGGACGCATCGCGGGATAAGGGGTTGTCACTGGTAGTCGCCCCAAGCGCGTCCGATGCTTGGACTATTCCGAGGCGGCCCTGCAGCCTCTTTCGTCTAGCCGTTTGGGCCATCTCGCCGCATCCCCCACCTCGCACCCCGATTGCTATGCGGTGAGGCTCCTCGACCGCCTTGGAACTATCTTCGTATCGGACGCATCGCAGGATAAGGGGTTGTCACTGGTAGTCGCCCCAAGCGCGTCCGATGCTTGGACTATTCCGAGGCGGCCCTGCAGCCTCTTCCGTCTAGCCGTTGGGGCCATCTCGCCGCATCCCCCACCTCGCACCCCGATTGCTATGCGGTGATGCTCCTCGGCCGCTTTGGAACCATCTTCGAATCGGACGCATCGCGGGATAAGGGGTTGTCACTGGTAGTCGCCCCAAGCACGTCCGATGCTTGGACCATTCCGAGGCGGCCCTGAAGCCTCTTCCGTCTAGCCGTTGGGGCCATCCGTCGCCTCGCACCCCCGATTGCTATGCGGTGAGGCTCCTCGGCCGCCTTGGAACCGTCTTCGTATCGGACGCATCGCGGGATAAGGGGTTGTCACTGGTAGTCGCCCCAAGCGCGTCCGATGCTCGGACCATTCCGAGGCGGCCCTGAAGCCTCTTCCGTCTAGCCATTGGGGCCATCTCGCCGCATCCGTCGCCTCGCACCCCCGATTGCTATGCGGTGAGGCTCCTCGGCCGCCTTGCAACCTTCTGTGTATCGGACGCATCGCGGGATAAGGGGTTGGCACTGGTAGTCGCCCCAAGCGCGTCCGATGCTTGGACCATACCGAGGTGGCCCTGAAGCCTCTTCCGTGTAGCCGTTGGGGCCTTCCCGCCCCATCCCTCGCCTCGCACCCCGATTGATATGCGGTGAGGCTCCTCGGCCGCGTTGGAACTATCTGTGTATCGGACGCATCGCGGGATAAGGGGTTGGCACTGGTAGTCGTCCCAATCGCGTCCGATGCTTGGACCATTCCGAGGCGGCCCTGCAGCCTCTTCCTAGTCGTCGGGGCCTTCCCGGCGCATCCTTCGCCTCGCATCCCGATTCCTATGCGGTGAGTCTTCTCGGCCGCCGCGGAACTATACCTGTTATCGCTACTGCATCCTTCGGCTGGTAACCTCCTCTGCCGCCTTGGAACGTTCTCTTTGTCGGACGCGTCGCGGGATAAGGGGTTGGCACTGGTAGTCGCCCCAAGCGCGCCTGATGCATAGACCGCTCCGAGTCGACCTTGCTTTCAGCCTCTCACATGCATAGACCTCTCTGAGTCGACCCTGCAGCCTCTCACGTTTAGCCTATGGAATCTCGCCTCACAACATGATTGCTATCCTTGATGCATCCCTTGCCTCGAGCCCTGATTGCTTTCTTGGCTGCATCCCTCCTCTCCTCACAGCCCAGTTGTCATCACTGCTTCATCCGTCGCTTCATGCATCTGGCTGCTGGGCCCTTCCCACCGCACACCTCGATTGCTATCTCTGCTGCATCACACACCCCGATTGCTATCTCTGCTACATCCCTCGGCTCTCACTTCTGCATCCTTCGCCTCACACCTCGATTGCTATCAATGCTGCATCTGTAAGCTCACACCCCGATTGCTATGCGGGGAGGCTCCTTGGCCGCCTTGGAAATTTCTCTGTGTCGGACGCACCGCGGGATAAGGGGTTGGCACTGGTAGTCGCCCCAAGTGCGCCCGACTCTTAGACCGCTTCGAGGTGACCTCGTAGCCTCTTTCGTCCAGGCTTCCTGCCTTCAACGCCCTTTTTACACCTCGATTGCTATGCGCGGGCTCCTTGGCGTCTATCACCTCTCTGCGAAGAGTGGCACGATGATTGTTGGGGTAAATCGTAGCAGTCCGATCTCTGGCCTTGGGCCATTGTGAGGGCTGATCGATTTCCTGTGCGCATCTCGTGTTCGCCCAGTAACAGACTCGACGACTTGTAATCGGTCTTGTTCCCGATTGTTCCTGGAGGTAGTCTTCGGAACTCTTGGATTTGACCTGTCACTCGAACTGTCCTCTTCCGAGGATGCTTGTGTGTGTGCGCTTGTGCCATTTCCTTGGCGGTATTAACGAGATATTAAAGAGCGGAGTGAGCGCCTCGCCCAGCTATGTTTGGGGCTCTCACTCCCTTACCCGGTGTGCGACCGCTTTGCACGTAGGTT
>NW_026728842.1:252500-275000 GCF_030272615.1 Cryptomeria japonica | reverse complement strand
CCGAAGTGTGCTCCAAGGTGCGGCCTGCACGAAGTCGGAGCCCGGTTTGCCCCGGGTGTGCACCTCGGGTGGGCACCTTGGTGCGCATGCCTTGCCTGGGCTGCGCACCAGGGCGGGCTCAAGATGGCACCCGCGTTCCTTTTTTTTCACTATCTTTCAAAACGGAAATTTTAAAATCTCATTTTTTTTTGCCTTTTTCTGGAAATTAGTGAAGGCAGCGCATCAAAGGTGCGCACCTCGCTGCCCACCACGGTGCGCAACGCCGGTGGGCACCCGGGAGTGCTTCGAAGTGTGCTCCAAGGTGCTGCGTGCACGTTGTCGGAGCCCGGTTTGCCCCGGGTGCGCACCTCGCGTGCACCTTCGTCGGGGTGGGCACCTTGGCTGGGTTTGCCCCGGCTGCGCTCCGAAGCGGGGTTATTGGAGCGCCGCCTCTTTTTTTGTCGGAGCGTTTGGTGGGGTTTCTCGCACTGGCTCTTCCCAGGCCCGGTTGCCACCCTGGCGCGCACGAAGTCGGAAGTAGGGTTAATTGCCCGGGTGCGCACCTTTGCCAGGGTGGGCACCTTGCCTGGGCTGCGCACCAGGGCGGGCTCAAGATGGCACCCGCGTTCCGTTTTTTTCACTATCTTTCAAAACGGAAATTTCAAAATCTCCTTTTTTTTTTGCCTTTTCTGGAAATTAGTGAAGGCAGCGCATCAAAGGTGCGCACCCGGGAGCGCTACGAAGTGTGCTCCAAGGTGCGGCGTGCACGTTGTCGGAGCCCGGTTTGCCCCGGGTGCGCACCTCGCCTGCACCTTGGCCGGGGTGGGCACCTTGGCTGGGTTTGCCCAGGGTGCGCTCCGAAGCGGGGTTACTGGAGCGCCCCCTCTTTTTTTGTCAGAGCGTTTGGTTGGGTTTCTCGCATTGGCTCTTCCCAGGCCCGGTTGTTGGGTGCGCTCCCACCCTGGCGCGCGCGAGGTTGGAAGTTGGGTTAATTGCCCGGGCGCGCACCTTCGCCAGGGTGGGCACCTTGGTGCGCACACCTTGGCTGGGCTGCGCACCAGGGCGGGCTCAAGATGGCACCAGCATTCCCTTTTTTTCACTATCTTTCAAAACGGAAATTTTAAAATCTCGTTTTTTTTTGCCTTTTATGGAAATTAGTGAAGGCATCGCATCAAAGGTGCGCACCTCGCTGCCCACCTTGGTGTGCTCCGAGGTGCCCACCACGGTGCGAACCCGGGAGCGCCCCGATGTGTGCTCCAAGGTGCGGCGTGCACGAAGTCGGACCCCGGTTTGCCCCGGGTGCGCACCTCGCGTGCACCTTGGTGCGCACACCTTGGCTGGGTTGCGCGCCCTGGTGGGCACCATGGTGCGCACCAAGGAGCGCTCCGAAGTGTGCTCCAAGGTGCGCCGTGCACGAAGTCGGAGCCCGGTTTGCCCCGGGTGCGCACCTCGCGTGCACCTTCGCCGCGGTGGGCACCATGGCGTGCACGAAGTCGGAGCCCGGTTTGCCCCGGGTGCGCACCTCGCGTGCACCTTCGCCGGGGTGGGCACCTTGGTGTGCAGACCTTGGCTGGGTTGCGCGCCCTGGTGGGCACCATGGTGCGCACCAAGGAGCGCTCCGAAGTGTGCTCCAAGGTGCGGCCTGCACGAAGTCGGAGCCCGGTTTGCCCCGGGTGTGCACCTCGGGTGGGCACCTTGGTGCGCATGCCTTGCCTGGGCTGCGCACCAGGGCGGGCTCAAGATGGCACCCGCGTTCCTTTTTTTTCACTATCTTTCAAAATGGAAATTTTAAAATCTCATTTTTTTTTGCCTTTTTCTGGAAATTAGTGAAGGCAGCGCATCAAAGGTGCGCAGCTCGCTGCCCACCACGGTGCGCAACGCCGGTGGGCACCCGGGAGTGCTTCGAAGTGTGCTCCAAGGTGCTGCGTGCACGTTGTCGGAGCCCGGTTTGCCCCGGGTGCGCACCTCGCGTGCACCTTCGTCGGGGTGGGCACCTTGGCTGGGTTTGCCCCGGCTGCGCTCCGAAGCGGGGTTATTGGAGCGCCGCCTCTTTTTTTGTCGGAGCGTTTGGTGGGGTTTCTCGCATTGGCTCTTCCCAGGCCCGGTTGCCACCCTGGCGCGCACGAAGTCGGAAGTAGGGTTAATTGCCCGGGTGCGCACCTTTGCCAGGGTGGGCACCTTGCCTGGGCTGCGCACCAGGGCGGGCTCAAGATGGCACCCGCGTTCCGTTTTTTTCACTATCTTTCAAAACGGAAATTTCAAAATCTCCTTTTTTTTTTGCCTTTTCTGGAAATTAGTGAAGGCAGCGCATCAAAGGTGCGCACCCGGGAGCGCTACGAAGTGTGCTCCAAGGTGCGGCGTGCACGTTGTCGGAGCCCGGTTTGCCTCGGGTGCGCACCTCGCCTGCACCTTGGCCGGGGTGGGCACCTTGGCTGGGTTTGCCCAGGGTGCGCTCCGGAGCGGGGTTACTGGAGCGCCCCCTCTTTTTTTGTCAGAGCGTTTGGTGGGGTTTCTCGCATTGGCTCTTCCCAGGCCCGGTTGTTGGGTGCGCTCCCACCCTGGCGCGCGCGAGGTTGGAAGTTGGGTTAATTGCCCGGGCGCGCACCTTCGCCAGGGTGGGCACCTTGGTGCGCACACCTTGGCTGGGCTGCGCACCAGGGCGGGCTCAAGATGGCACCAGCATTCCCTTTTTTTCACTATCTTTCAAAACGGAAATTTTAAAATCTCGTTTTTTTTTGCCTTTTATGGAAATTAGTGAAGGCATCGCATCAAAGGTGCGCACCTCGCTGCCCACCTTGGTGTGCTCCGAGGTGCCCACCACGGTGCGAACCCGGGAGCGCCCCGATGTGTGCTCCAAGGTGCGGCGTGCACGAAGTCGGACCCCGGTTTGCCCCGGGTGCGCACCTCGCGTGCACCTTGGTGCGCACACCTTGGCTGGGTTGCGCGCCCTGGTGGGCACCATGGTGCGCACCAAGGAGCGCTCCGAAGTGTGCTCCAAGGTGCGCCGTGCACGAAGTCGGAGCCCGGTTTGCCCCGGGTGCGCACCTCGCGTGCACCTTCGCCGCGGTGGGCACCATGGCGTGCACGAAGTCGGAGCCCGGTTTGCCCCGGGTGCGCACCTCGCGTGCACCTTCGCCGGGGTGGGCACCTTGGTGTGCAGACCTTGGCTGGGTTGCGCGCCCTGGTGGGCACCATGGTGCGCACCAAGGAGCGCTCCGAAGTGTGCTCCAAGGTGCGGCCTGCACGAAGTCGGAGCCCGGTTTGCCCCGGGTGTGCACCTCGGGTGGGCACCTTGGTGCGCATGCCTTGCCTGGGCTGCGCACCAGGGCGGGCTCAAGATGGCACCCGCGTTCCTTTTTTTTCACTATCTTTCAAAACGGAAATTTTAAAATCTCATTTTTTTTTGCCTTTTTCTGGAAATTAGTGAAGGCAGCGCATCAAAGGTGCGCACCTCGCTGCCCACCACGGTGCGCAACGCCGGTGGGCACCCGGGAGTGCTTCGAAGTGTGCTCCAAGGTGCTGCGTGCACGTTGTCGGAGCCCGGTTTGCCCCGGGTGCGCACCTCGCGTGCACCTTCGTCGGGGTGGGCACCTTGGCTGGGTTTGCCCCGGCTGCGCTCCGAAGCGGGGTTATTGGAGCGCCGCCTCTTTTTTTGTCGGAGCGTTTGGTGGGGTTTCTCGCATTGGCTCTTCCCAGGCCCGGTTGCCACCCTGGCGCGCACGAAGTCGGAAGTAGGGTTAATTGCCCGGGTGCGCACCTTTGCCAGGGTGGGCACCTTGCCTGGGCTGCGCACCAGGGCGGGCTCAAGATGGCACCCGCGTTCCGTTTTTTTCACTATCTTTCAAAACGGAAATTTCAAAATCTCCTTTTTTTTTTGCCTTTTCTGGAAATTAGTGAAGGCAGCGCATCAAAGGTGCGCACCCGGGAGCGCTACGAAGTGTGCTCCAAGGTGCGGCGTGCACGTTGTCGGAGCCCGGTTTGCCTCGGGTGCGCACCTCGCCTGCACCTTGGCCGGGGTGGGCACCTTGGCTGGGTTTGCCCAGGGTGCGCTCCGGAGCGGGGTTACTGGAGCGCCCCCTCTTTTTTTGTCAGAGCGTTTGGTGGGGTTTCTCGCATTGGCTCTTCCCAGGCCCGGTTGTTGGGTGCGCTCCCACCCTGGCGCGCGCGAGGTTGGAAGTTGGGTTAATTGCCCGGGCGCGCACCTTCGCCAGGGTGGGCACCTTGGTGCGCACACCTTGGCTGGGCTGCGCACCAGGGCGGGCTCAAGATGGCACCAGCATTCCCTTTTTTTCACTATCTTTCAAAACGGAAATTTTAAAATCTCGTTTTTTTTTGCCTTTTATGGAAATTAGTGAAGGCATCGCATCAAAGGTGCGCACCTCGCTGCCCACCTTGGTGTGCTCCGAGGTGCCCACCACGGTGCGAACCCGGGAGCGCCCCGATGTGTGCTCCAAGGTGCGGCGTGCACGAAGTCGGACCCCGGTTTGCCCCGGGTGCGCACCTCGCGTGCACCTTGGTGCGCACACCTTGGCTGGGTTGCGCGCCCTGGTGGGCACCATGGTGCGCACCAAGGAGCGCTCCGAAGTGTGCTCCAAGGTGCGCCGTGCACGAAGTCGGAGCCCGGTTTGCCCCGGGTGCGCACCTCGCGTGCACCTTCGCCGCGGTGGGCACCATGGCGTGCACGAAGTCGGAGCCCGGTTTGCCCCGGGTGCGCACCTCGCGTGCACCTTCGCCGGGGTGGGCACCTTGGTGTGCAGACCTTGGCTGGGTTGCGCGCCCTGGTGGGCACCATGGTGCGCACCAAGGAGCGCTCCGAAGTGTGCTCCAAGGTGCGGCCTGCACGAAGTCGGAGCCCGGTTTGCCCCGGGTGTGCACCTCGGGTGGGCACCTTGGTGCGCATGCCTTGCCTGGGCTGCGCACCAGGGCGGGCTCAAGATGGCACCCGCGTTCCTTTTTTTTCACTATCTTTCAAAACGGAAATTTTAAAATCTCATTTTTTTTTGCCTTTTTCTGGAAATTAGTGAAGGCAGCGCATCAAAGGTGCGCACCTCGCTGCCCACCACGGTGCGCAACGCCGGTGGGCACCCGGGAGTGCTTCGAAGTGTGCTCCAAGGTGCTGCGTGCACGTTGTCGGAGCCCGGTTTGCCCCGGGTGCGCACCTCGCGTGCACCTTCGTCGGGGTGGGCACCTTGGCTGGGTTTGCCCCGGCTGCGCTCCGAAGCGGGGTTATTGGAGCGCCGCCTCTTTTTTTGTCGGAGCGTTTGGTGGGGTTTCTCGCATTGGCTCTTCCCAGGCCCGGTTGCCACCCTGGCGCGCACGAAGTCGGAAGTAGGGTTAATTGCCCGGGTGCGCACCTTTGCCAGGGTGGGCACCTTGCCTGGGCTGCGCACCAGGGCGGGCTCAAGATGGCACCCGCGTTCCATTTTTTTCACTATCTTTCAAAACGGAAATTTCAAAATCTCCTTTTTTTTTTGCCTTTTCTGGAAATTAGTGAAGGCAGCGCATCAAAGGTGCGCACCCGGGAGCGCTACGAAGTGTGCTCCAAGGTGCGGCGTGCACGTTGTCGGAGCCCGGTTTGCCTCGGGTGCGCACCTCGCCTGCACCTTGGCCGGGGTGGGCACCTTGGCTGGGTTTGCCCAGGGTGCGCTCCGGAGCGGGGTTACTGGAGCGCCCCCTCTTTTTTTGTCAGAGCGTTTGGTGGGGTTTCTCGCATTGGCTCTTCCCAGGCCCGGTTGTTGGGTGCGCTCCCACCCTGGCGCGCGCGAGGTTGGAAGTTGGGTTAATTGCCCGGGCGCGCACCTTCGCCAGGGTGGGCACCTTGGTGCGCACACCTTGGCTGGGCTGCGCACCAGGGCGGGCTCAAGATGGCACCAGCATTCCCTTTTTTTCACTATCTTTCAAAACGGAAATTTTAAAATCTCGTTTTTTTTTGCCTTTTATGGAAATTAGTGAAGGCATCGCATCAAAGGTGCGCACCTCGCTGCCCACCTTGGTGTGCTCCGAGGTGCCCACCACGGTGCGAACCCGGGAGCGCCCCGATGTGTGCTCCAAGGTGCGGCGTGCACGAAGTCGGACCCCGGTTTGCCCCGGGTGCGCACCTCGCGTGCACCTTGGTGCGCACACCTTGGCTGGGTTGCGCGCCCTGGTGGGCACCATGGTGCGCACCAAGGAGCGCTCCGAAGTGTGCTCCAAGGTGCGCCGTGCACGAAGTCGGAGCCCGGTTTGCCCCGGGTGCGCACCTCGCGTGCACCTTCGCCGCGGTGGGCACCATGGCGTGCACAAAGTCGGAGCCCGGTTTGCCCCGGGTGCGCACCTCGCGTGCACCTTCGCCGGGGTGGGCACCTTGGTGTGCAGACCTTGGCTGGGTTGCGCGCCCTGGTGGGCACCATGGTGCGCACCAAGGAGCGCTCCGAAGTGTGCTCCAAGGTGCGGCCTGCACGAAGTCGGAGCCCGGTTTGCCCCGGGTGTGCACCTCGGGTGGGCACCTTGGTGCGCATGCCTTGCCTGGGCTGCGCACCAGGGCGGGCTCAAGATGGCACCCGCGTTCCTTTTTTTTCACTATCTTTCAAAACGGAAATTTTAAAATCTCATTTTTTTTTGCCTTTTTCTGGAAATTAGTGAAGGCAGCGCATCAAAGGTGCGCACCTCGCTGCCCACCACGGTGCGCAACGCCGGTGGGCACCCGGGAGTGCTTCGAAGTGTGCTCCAAGGTGCTGCGTGCACGTTGTCGGAGCCCGGTTTGCCCCGGGTGCGCTCCTCGCGTGCACCTTCGTCGGGGTGGGCACCTTGGCTGGGTTTGCCCCGGCTGCGCTCCGAAGCGGGGTTATTGGAGCGCCGCCTCTTTTTTTGTCGGAGCGTTTGGTGGGGTTTCTCGCATTGGCTCTTCCCAGGCCCGGTTGCCACCCTGGCGCGCACGAAGTCGGAAGTAGGGTTAATTGCCCGGGTGCGCACCTTTGCCAGGGTGGGCACCTTGCCTGGGCTGCGCACCAGGGCGGGCTCAAGATGGCACCCGCGTTCCGTTTTTTTCACTATCTTTCAAAACGGAAATTTCAAAATCTCCTTTTTTTTTTGCCTTTTCTGGAAATTAGTGAAGGCAGCGCATCAAAGGTGCGCACCCGGGAGCGCTACGAAGTGTGCTCCAAGGTGCGGCGTGCACGTTGTCGGAGCCCGGTTTGCCCCGGGTGCGCACCTCGCCTGCACCTTGGCTGGGTTTGCCCAGGGTGCGCTCCGAAGCGGGGTTACTGGAGCGCCCCCTCTTTTTTTGTCAGAGCGTTTGGTGGGGTTTGTCGCATTGGCTCTTCCCAGGCCCGGTTGTTGGGTGCGCTCCCACCCTGGCGCGCGCGAGGTTGGAAGTTGGGTTAATTGCCCGGGCGCGCACCTTCGCCAGGGTGGGCACCTTGGTGCGCACACCTTGGCTGGGCTGCGCACCAGGGCGGGCTCAAGATGGCACCAGCATTCCCTTTTTTTCACTATCTTTCAAAACGGAAATTTTAAAATCTCGTTTTTTTTTGCCTTTTATGGAAATTATTGAAGGCATCGCATCAAAGGTGCGCACCTCGCTGCCCACCTTGGTGTGCTCCGAGGTGCCCACCACGGTGCGAACCCGGGAGCGCCCCGATGTGTGCTCCAAGGTGCGGCGTGCACGAAGTCGGACCCCGGTTTGCCCCGGGTGCGCACCTCGCGTGCACCTTGGTGCGCACACCTTGGCTGGGTTGCGCGCCCTGGTGGGCACCATGGTGCGCACCAAGGAGCGCTCCGAAGTGTGCTCCAAGGTGCGCCGTGCACGAAGTCGGAGCCCGGTTTGCCCCGGGTGCGCACCTCGCGTGCACCTTCGCCGCGGTGGGCACCATGGCGTGCACGAAGTCGGAGCCCGGTTTGCCCCGGGTGCGCACCTCGCGTGCACCTTCGCCGGGGTGGGCACCTTGGTGTGCAGACCTTGGCTGGGTTGCGCGCCCTGGTGGGCACCATGGTGCGCACCAAGGAGCGCTCCGAAGTGTGCTCCAAGGTGCGGCCTGCACGAAGTCGGAGTCCGGTTTGCCCCGGGTGCGCACCATGGCGTGCACGAAGTCGGAGCCCGGTTTGCCCCGGGTGCGCACCTCGCGTGCACCTTCGCCGGGGTGGGCACCTCGGCTGGTTTGCGCGCCCTGGTGCGCACCAAGGAGCGCTCCGAAGTGTGCTCCAAGGTGCGGCGTGCACGAAGTCGGAGCCCGGTTTGCCCCGGGTGCGCACCTCGCGTGCACCTTCGCCGCGGTGGGCACCTTGGCTGGGTTGGGCACCATTGAGCGCTCCGAAGTTTGCTCCAAGGTGCGCACCATGGCCCTCCAAGGTGCGCAGCATGGCGTGCACGAAGTCGGAGCCCGGTTTGCCCCGGGTGCGCACCTCGCGTGCACCTTCGCCAGGGTGGGCACCTCGGTGCGCACACCTTCTCAATGTTTTCTTGCCTTTTCTGGAAATTGGTGAAGGCAGCGCATCAAAGGTGCGCACCTCGGTGTGCTCCGAGGTGCGAACCCGAGAGCGCTTCGAGGTGCGCACGAAGTCAAAAGTCGGGTTAATTGCATTGTTTTCCCCGGGTGCGCTCCGAGGTGCGCAACATCGGTGCGCACCAAGGAGGGCTCCGAAGTGTGCTCCAAGGTGCGCACGATGGCGTGCACCTCTGGTGCGCACGATTCGGAGCTCGGTTTGCCCGGGGTGCGCACACCTTGGCTGGGTTGCGCACCTTTTGTGCGCTCCATGGTGCGTACGAAGTCGGAGCTCGGTTTGCCCCGGGTGCGCACCTTGATGCGCACGCCTTGGCTGGGCTGCGCACCTTGGTGGGCGCCTCCAAGGTGCGCACGAAGTCGAAGCTCGGTTTGCCCCGGGTGCGCACCTTGGTGGGCGCCATGGTGCACTCCGAGGTGCCCAAGATTGGTGCGCACCAAGGAGCGCTCCGAAGTGCGCTCCAAGGTGCGCAGGTGCGCGCGAAGTCGAAAGTTGGGTTAATTGTCCGGTTTGCCTCGGGTGCGCACCTTGCATGCACCTTCGCCAGGGTGGGCGCCTTGGTGCGCACACCTTGGCTGGGCTGCGCACCCGGGCGCGCACACCTTGGCACCCGCGTTTCCTTCATTTTAAATTTTTTTTTTTTACAATCTCTCAAGTGGGAAATTCTATAATCTCAACTTTTTTTGCCTTTTCAGGAAACTTTTGAATGGAGCGCATCATTGGTGCGCTCCGAAGTGTGCTCCAAGGTGCGCACCTCTGGTGCGCTCCAAAGCTCTCTCCAGCTGCGTGCACCTGCCCCGGGCGCGCACCCGGCCCCGCCCAGCTTCGCTCACCTGTCCCGGGCGTCTGGTGCGGAACCTTAGAGTAAGAAACATCACCGTGCACCTTGGCCAACGTGCGCGACTCGACCGAGCGCGCACTGGCCGAGGTGCACACCGATTTCACCTGGGTGCGCGCGCAGCACCTCGGGCGCACCGGGGTGCGCGCACAACGCCCGGGTTGCACCGTGGCCTGTGTGCTCGGGGCGCCTCGGGTGCGCGCTCGGTGTCGCCCCGGCGCGCGCGGTAGTGCGGGCAACGCACCCCGGCCCGGCCCGGCCCCGACGAGAACGCAAACGGGCAAAAGGTTAATTCAAATAGCATTGCGACGCCCGGCGAAAAACTAAAAAAGGGTGCAACACCGGGACTTCCCGGGAGGTCACCCATCCCAGTACTACTCCGGCCCAAGCGCGCTTAACTGCGGAGTTCTGATGGGATCCGGTGCACTAACGCTGGTATGATCGCACCCGTTATGAGCTTGTCGCAGTGTGTACTTAGCAAACCGCGACCCACGTGCGAATCCACCCCGGCCACCCACCCCCGTCGAGGTGCACACCCTCCCTCGCGAAGTGCGCCCCGTTCGCCAAGTGTGAGCCCTGCCCGGGTGCACGCACCTTGCTAGGGCATCGGGTGTGCACCCGGCCCGGCCTACGTGCGTGCACCTGGACGGGGCGTCGTGTGCGTGCAGTGTCCCGTCTGCAACGCGGTGCCCACACACCACCTCGGGCGCAACGACCTGCGCTCACATGTGGGCCGAGTGCACCTTGGTGCATGTTCGGGGCGCCTCGGGTGCACGCTCGATCTTGCCCCGGTGCACCAAGGCGCTCGGTTTGCCCCGGGTGCGCACTTGGTGCAAGGTGGGCACCCAAAATAGGGATCAAGCACCAAAACACAAGTTTCGGGATGCAAAATGGGACCCAAGGACCACAAATGCGTTCCAAGACCCATGATGGGTCCACGAGAACAAAAATGTGTTCCGAGACTTAATAAACAAATATTGGGTTTTAGGAGAAGAAACATGCTCTGATGCCCAAAACGAGAATCGACCCCGAAAAGGCCACAGGCCAAAAGTGGGATGCGAGACAAAAAAAAATGGGACCCGAGGACCAAAATTGGGTTCCCAGGTCGAAGACAGGGCAACCGGACAAGAAACGACCTCTAAGGCTCGAAATGAGTCCCGACGACTAAAACTTGACAAGAAGCACCCATCAGGCACCCAACTCGACACCCATGGGATGCCGACCCACCCGGGCTTCCACCTAGCACACCTTGGCACCCACCCACCCTCACACCCAACCTCGCACCCAACTTAGCACCTTTGAACCCACATTGGCACTCACCCTGACCCTGGCACCTTGGAACCCACAT
Organism: Cryptomeria japonica; assembly: GCF_030272615.1. Classification (NCBI taxonomy): domain Eukaryota; kingdom Viridiplantae; phylum Streptophyta; class Pinopsida; order Cupressales; family Cupressaceae; genus Cryptomeria; species Cryptomeria japonica. The sequence continues at coordinate 264,357 of NW_026728842.1, read as the reverse complement.
TGGCACTCACCTTGACCCTGGCACCCACCTTTGCACTCACCTTGGGACCCACCCTGGCTCCCACCTCGGCACCCACCCAGACACCCACCTTGGTTCCTTGGCACCCACCTTGGATCCTTGGCACCCACCCCGACACCCACCTTGGCACGCAACTTGGCTACTTGCCACCCACCTTGGCTCCTTGAAGCCCACCCCGACAACCACCCCGTGACCTACCCTGGCTAGGGTTGGTGCACACCCACCCTGGTGCCCACCTTGGCACCCACCCTATGACCCACCTTGGCACGCACCTTAGTACCCACCCCGTTACCCACCCTAGGACCCACCCCGTGACCCACCTTGGCCAGGGTGGGTGCACCCACCCTGGTGCCCACCTTGGCACCCACCCATCCTAGCACCCAGCCTGTGACCGGGCTTGGAACCCAACCTTGCACCCGTCTTGGCCAGTGTGGGTGCGCACCCATCCTGGCACCCACGTTGTGACACACCCTTTAACCCACGCACCCTAGCACCCACGTTGGCACCCACCTTGGAACCCAACTTGGCACCCACCTCGGCACCCACCTTGACACTTGTGGACCCACCTTGCCACTCACCCTAGCATCGACCCATCCTAGCACCCACCCTGGCACCTTTGCACCCTAGCACTCACCCATCCTAGCACCTAACCTGTGACCCACCTTGACACTCACCCTCGCACCCACCTTGGAACCCAACCTAGCACCCACCCACCCTGACACCAACCCTAGCACCTACCCACCCTTGCACCCACCCTGTGACCCATCTTGGCACCCACCCATCCTACCACTCAACCTATCACCCACCTTCTCACCCACCTTGGCATCCACCTTAGCACCCACCCACACTGGCACCTTGGCACCCACCTCGGGCAAGGTGGGTGCACACCCACCCTGGCACCCAATTTAGAACCCACCGAGCATGTTACCCACCTTGGCACCCACATTGCAGCCCACCCTAGTACCCACCCTATGACCCACATTGGCATCCACACCCTAGCACCCAGGCACCTCGACACCCGCCTTGACACCCACCCTAGCACTGAACCTGTGACCCACCTTGGAACTCACCCTAGAACCCACCCACCCTGTGAACCACCTTGGCATCCACCTTAGCACCCACCCACCTTGGCACCCACTCTAGCACTCACCCATCCTAACACCCAACTTGTTACCCACCTTGGCACCCGCCCTCGCGTCCACCTTGAAACCCACCCTAGCACCCACCCACGCAGGAGCCCACCTTGGCACCCAACCTAACACCCACGCATCCTGGCACCCAACTTGTGACCCACCTTGGAACCCACCCTAGTACCCACCTTTGAACCCACTATATCACCAACCCACCTTGGCACCCACCCTATGACCCTCTTTGGAATCCACCCTAGCACGCACCCACCCTGGCACCCACCATGGAGCGCACCCTAGCACCCACCCACCTCGGCACGCACCTCAACACCCACCTTGGTGTGCGCACTGCGCCAACCTCTCAAAGACCCTATGTGGTGCGCTCCAAAGTGTACACCTTTGGTGCGCTCCAAGGTGCGCACCTTTGGTGCACACCAAAGTGTGCACCGAGGTGAGCACCAAAGTGCACTCCAGGGTGCACACCAAGGCGCGCACCTTTGGTGCGGTCAATGCAAACGAATTCGGAAGTTGGGGTCGATGTCGTAATCGCTGCTGCAGACTACACGTATGAGAATCGGACAAATAGCTTTATATAGGGGAGGTGTTGCGTTTGATGGGTCGACTCCCCTGGTTGTGTGCACTGCACCAACTTCAAAGACCCTGTCTTGTTTAAGAAGTCAAAAGTTGGGGTGGATGTCCTAATCATTGCTGCAGTCTACGCATGTATGAGAATCAGACAAATAGCTTATATAGGGGAGGTGTTGCATTCGGTGGGTTGACTCCCCTGGTTGTGCGCACTGCGCCAACCTCAAAGACCTTGTTTTCGTTTAGAAGCCGAAAGTTGGGGTCGATGTCCTAATTGCTCTTGCAGGCTACGCATGTATGAGAATCAGACAAATAGCTTATATAGGGGAGGTGTTGGGTTTGATGGGTCGACTCCCCTGGTTGTGCGCATTGCGCCAACCTCAAAGACCCTGCATTGCGGATGAAGTCGAAAGTCAGAGTTTGGTGTGCTACAAGGTGTGGTCGAAGGTGCTCACCTAGGTGTGCACCTTTGGAGCGCAGGAAAAGTGCCCTCCAAAAGTGCGCACCTTTGGAGTGCACAAAAGTGCCCTCCAAAAGTGCGCACCTTTGGAGCGCAGAAAAGTGCCCTCCAAAAAGTGCCCTCCAAAAGTGCGCACCTTTGGAGCGCAGAAAAGTGCCCTCCAAAAAGTGCCCTCCAAAAGTGCGCACCTTTGGAGCGCAGAAAAGTGCCCTCCAAAAAGTGCCCTCCAAAAGTGCGCACCTTTGGAGCGCAGAAAAGTGCCCTCCAAAAAGTGCCCTCCAAAAGTGCGCACCTTTGGAGCGCAGAAAAGTGCCCTCCAAAAAGTGCCCTCCAAAAGTGCGCACCTTTGGAGCGCAGAAAAGTGCCCTCCAAAAAGTGCCCTCCAAAAGTGCGCACCTTTGGAGCGCAGAAAAGTGCCCTCCAAAAAGTGCCCTCCAAAAGTGCGCACCTTTGGAGCGCAGAAAAGTGCCCTCCAAAAAGTGCCCTCCAAAAGTGCGCACTTTTGGTGCGCACCAAAAGTGCGCACTTTTGGTGCGCACCAAGGCGCTGGTTCGGTCGTTGCAGGCGAGTTCGGAAGTTGGGGTCGATGTCCTGAGCGGAGGTGCAAACTACACAGGTGTCGGAATCGGACAAATAGCTTATATAGGGGAGGTGTATGCTTCGATGGGTCGACTCCCCAGGTTGAGCGCACCGCGCCAACCTCAAAGACCCTACGGTATGGATGAAGTCGGAAGTTGGGTCCGATGACCGATTCGATTAGTAGGTATGCTCATGAGGTCGGAATTTGGGTCCGATGACCTGCCATGTGTAGGAAGGCGAATGTTGGCACTGTGCGTTGCAAGGTGCACACCAAGGCGCTGGTGCGGTCTTTTTAGTCGAGTTCGGAAGTTGGGGTCGATGTCCTGATCGGAGGTGCAAGCTACACAGGTGTGGGAATCGGACAAATAGCTTATATAGGGGAGGTGTATGCTTCGTTGGGTCGACTCCCCGGGTTGAGCGCACCGCGCCAACCTCAAAGACCCTACGGTATGGATGAAGTCGGAAGTTGGGTCCGATGACCGATTCGATATGTAGGCATACTCGCGAGGTCGGAATTTGGGTCCGATGACCTGCCATGTTGAGGAAGGCGAATGTTGGCACTGTGCGTTGCAAGGTGCGCACCAAGGCGCTGGTTCGGTCGTTGCAGGCGAGTTCGGAAGTTGGGGTCGATGTCCTGATCGGAGGTGCAAACTACACAGGTGTGGGAATCGGACAAATAGCTTATATAGGGGAGGTGTATGCTTCGTTGGGTCGACTCCCCGGGTTGAGCGCACCGCGCCAACCTCAAAGACCCTACGGTATGGATGAAGTCGGAAGTTGGGTCCGATGACCGATTCGATATGTAGGCATACTCGCGAGGTCGGAATTTGGGTCCGATGACCTGCCATGTGCAGGAAGGCGAATGTTGGGACTGTGCGTCGCAAGGTGCGCACCAAGGCGCTGGTGCCGTCGTTGCAGTCGAGTTCGGAAGTTGGGGTCGATGTCCTGGTCAGAGGTGCAAACTACACAGGTGTGGGAATCGGACAAATAGCTTATATAGGGGAGGTGTATGCTTCGATGGGTCGACTCCCCGGGTTGAGCGCACCGCGCCAACCTCAGAGACCCTACAGTATGGATGAAGTCGGAAGTTGGGTCCGATGACCGATTCGATACGTATGCATATTCGCGAGGTCTGAATTTGTGTCCGATGACCTGCCATGCGCAGGAAGGCGGAATTTGGGTCCGATGACCGAGTTGATGGCGTGCCATGCGCAGAAAGGCGGAATTTGGGTCCGATGACCGAGTTGATGTTGATGGCCCGCCATGCATAGGAAGGCGGAATTTGGGTCCGATGACCGATTTGAAGGCGTGCCATACGCAGAAAGGCGGAGTTTGGGTCCGATGACCGAGTTGATATTGATGGCCCGCCATGCGCAGGAAGGCAGAATTTGGGTCCGATGACCTGACATACGCATGGAGTCCGACTCGGGGGCCGATGTTCGATTCGATGACTTGCATTGTGGGTAAAGTCGGAAGTTGTGGTCTTTGACCCGATTCGATGACCAGACTTCGGCTGCTTGAGAATCGGACAAATAACTTATATAGGGGAGGTAGTGTTCTCGAGCATCCTCCCCCCGTGCCCGTTTATGTCGATTGATGCTGGTGCTCTACTGGTTGGAGAGCTCGGATGCAAAAATCTTGCACCAGGATTTATCGATTGTGATGGACACGGCAAGTCTCCTGATTGCTATGCAGGAGCTCATCGTGAATCTCTATGCGGCCTTGGTATGGACTCGACCTGCGGAATGGTTCGGCAATGGTAGTCGCTCCAACACGTCCTTGCAGTGGCCACAGAGGTGATTCAACTAGAGCTCCAGTCTAGCTTTTGGGTTGCTTGGCGGACTGGTATAGCCGCGATCGAGTTCCGGCCATGAACGTTTTAGATAGCTCTTGGGCTTTCTGGGACGGAAGTCGGAAGTTTGGGCTGTTGTCCGATTTGATGACCATTCTTCGGATGTGTGAGAATCGGACAAATAACTTATATAGGGGACTGTGTTGTCTCACGCAGCCCCCTCCGTGCCCCTCTATCTCGACCGATGTTGGTGCTTGAAAGGGTTGGGATCGCTCGGATTTATAAACGTGCACCACCATTTGTCGAGTGTGAGGGACGCGACAGGTCTCCTAAATGCTATGCGGGCGCTCTCTGAGAATCTCTATCCGGCCTCGACACAAACTAGTCTTGCTGAATGGTTTGGCACTGGTAGTCGATCTAACACGTCGTTGTTGTGGCCGCCTAGGCGATTCGATTCGAGCCCCCGTCTAGCTTTTGGGTTGCTTGGCGGATTTTGCCCTATCCGCAAGTGAGCTCGGTCCCTAAACGTTCGAGAAACCTGATTGCTATGTGCCGACTCTCTTTCTTGCGAGCCTCCATCTAGCTTTTGGGTCTCTACGGAACGGAAGTCGGAATCTGGGACCGTTGTTTGATTCGACGAGGCAGACTACGGTTGTGCGAGAATCGGACAAATAACTTATATAGGGGAGGTGTTGACTGGAGCATTCTCCCCCGTGCCCCTCTAACTCGACCAATGCTGGCGCTCGAACGGTGGTAGCGCTCGGATTTTCATTGAGCGCCAGCATTGGTCGATTTAGAGGGGCATGCGAGATTCCCGAATGCTATGCGAGGGCTCTAACGGAAATGTCTATTGGTTTCGGTATGGATGCAATTGCGAGTGGTTCGGCAAAGGTAGTCGTTCCGATGCGTCCATGTCGTGGCCAAATCGATAATTCGATTTGAGCCCTCGTATAGCATTTGGGTCTCTCGATGTGATTCCGCATTCCAGTCCCTTTGGGCACTGCTTGAGCCGCATCCCAGGGGGTTCCCTTCCCAATAATCTGCCTCGCAACCCGATTGCTATGCGGTGAGGCTCCTCGGCCGCCTCGGAACTATCTGTGTATCAGACGCATCGCGGGATAAGGGGTTGGCAACGGTAGTCGCCCCAAGCGCGTCCGATGCTTGGACCATTCCGAGGCGGCCCTGAAGCCTCTTCCGTCTAGCCGTTGGGTCCTTCTCGCCGCATCCCTCGCCTCGCACCCCGATTGCTATGCGGTGAGGCTCCTCGGCCGCCTTGGAACTATCTGTGTATCGGACGCGTCGCGGGATAAGGGGTTGTCACTGGTAGTCGCCCCAAGCGCGTCCGATGCTTGGACCATTCCGAGGCGGCCCTGAAGCCTCTTCCGTCTAGCCGTTGGGTCCTTCTCGCCGCATCCCTCGCCTCGCACCCCGATTGCTATGCGGTGAGGCTCCTCGGCCGCCTTGGAACTATCTGTGTATCGGACGCGTCGCGGGATAAGGGGTTGTCACTGGTAGTCGCCCCAAGCGCGTCCGATGCTTGGACCATTCCGAGGCGGCCCTGAAGCCTCTTCCGTCTAGCCGTTGGGTCCTTCTCGCCGCATCCCTCGCCTCGCACCCCGATTGCTATGCGGTGAGGCTCCTCGGCCGCCTTGGAACTATCTGTGTATCAGACGCGTCGCGGGATAAGGGGTTGTCACTGGTAGTCGCCCCAAGCGCGTCCGATGCTTGGACCATTCCGAGGCGGCCCTGAAGCCTCTTCCGTCTAGCCGTTGGGTCCTTCTCGCCGCATCCCTCGCCTCGCACCCCGATTGCTATGCGGTGAGGCTCCTCGGCCGCCTTGGAACTATCTGTGTATCGGACGCGTCGCGGGATAAGGGGTTGTCACTGGTAGTCGCCCCAAGCGCGTCCGATGCTTGGACCATTCCGAGGCGGCCCTGAAGCCTCTTCCGTCTAGCCGTTGGGTCCTTCTCGCCGCATCCCTCGCCTCGCACCCCGATTGCTATGCGGTGAGGCTCCTCGGCCGCCTTGGAACTATCTGTGTATCGGACGCGTCGCGGGATAAGGGGTTGTCACTGGTAGTCGCCCCAAGCGCGTCCGATGCTTGGACCATTCCGAGGCGGACCTGAAGCCTCTTCCCTCTAGCCGTTGGGGCTTTCTCGCCGCATCCCTCGCCTCGCACCCCGATTGCTATGCTGTGAGGCTCCTCGGCCGCCTCGGAACTATCTGTGTATCGGACGCATCGCGGGATAAGGGGTTGGCAGTGGTAGTCGCCCCAAGCACGTCCGATGCTTGGACCATTCCGAGGCGGCCCTGAAGCCTCTTTCGTCAGCCGTTGGGGCCATCTCGCCGCATCCCCCACCTCGCACCACGATTGCTATGCTGTGAGGCTCCTCGGCCGCCTCGGAACTATCTGTGTATCGGACGCATCGCGGGATAAGGGGTTGGCAGTGGTAGTCGCCCCAAGCGCGTCCGATGCTTGGACTATTCCGAGGCGGCCCTGCAGCCTCTTCCGTGTAGCCTTTGGGGCCATCTCGCCGCATCCCTCGCCTCGCACCCCGATTGCTATGCGGTGAGGCTCATCGGCCGCCTGGGAACTATCTTCGTATCGGACGCATCGCGGGATAAGGGGTTGTCACTGGTAGTCGCCCCAAGCGCGTCCGATGCTTGGACTATTCCGAGGCGGCCCTGCAGCCTCTTCCGTCTAGCCGTTGGGGCCATCTCGCCGCATCCCCCACCTCCTCGGCTGCCTCGGAACTATCTGTGTATCGGACGCATCGCGGGATAAGGGGTTGGCAGTGGTAGTCGCCCCAAGCGCGTCCGATGCTTGGACTATTCCGAGGCGGCCCTGCAGCCTCTTCCGTCTAGCCTTTGGGGCCATCTCGCCGCATCCCTCACCTCGCACCCCGATTGCTATGCAGTGAGGCTCCTCGGCCGCCTGGGAACTATCTTCGTATCGGACGCATCGCGGGATAAGGGGTTGTCACTGGTAGTCGCCCCAAGGACGTCCGATGCTTGGACTATTCCGAGGCGGCCCTGCAGCCTCTTCCGTCTAGCCGTTGGGGCCATCTCGCCGCATCCCCCACCTCCTCGGCTGCCTCGGAACTATCTTCGTATCGGACGCATCGCGGGATAAGGGGTTGGCAGTGGTAGTCACCCCAAGCGCGTCCGATGCTTGGACTATTCCGAGGCGGCCCTGCAGCCTCTTCCGTCTAGCCTTTGGGGCCATCTCGCCGCATCCCTCGCCTCGCACCCCGATTGCTATGCGGTGAGGCTCCTCGGCCGCCTGGGAACTATCTTCGTATCGGACGCATCGCGGGATAAGGGGTTGTCACTGGTAGTCGCCCCAAGCGCGTCCGATGCTTGGACTATTCCGAGGCGGCCCTGCAGCCTCTTTCGTCTAACCGTTGGGGCCATCTCGCCGCATCCCCCACCTCGCACCCCGATTGCTATGCGGTGAGGCTCCTCGGCCGCCTTGGAACTATCTTCGTATCGGACGCATCGCGGGATAAGGGGTTGTCACTGGTAGTCGCCCCAAGCTGCGTCCGATGCTTGGACTATTCCGAGGCGGCCCTGTGGCCTCTTCCGTCTAGCCGTTGGGGCCATCTCGCCGCATCCCCCACCTCGCACCCCGATTGCTATGCGGTGAGGCTCCTCGGCCGCCTTGGAACTATCTTCGTATCGGACGCATCGCGAGATAAGGGGTTGTCACTGGTAGTCGCCCCAAGCACGTCCGATGCTTGGACTATTCCGAGGCGGCCCTGCAGCCTCTTCCGTCTAGCCGTTGGGGCCATCTCGCCGCATCCCCCACCTCGCACCCCGATTGCTATGCGGTGAGGCTCCTCGGCCGCCTTGGAACTATCTTCGTATCGGACGCATCGCGGGATAAGGGGTTGTCACTGGTAGTCGCCCCAAGCGCGTCCGATGCTTGGACTATTCCGAGGCGGCCCTGCAGCCTCTTCCGTCTAGCCGTTGGGGCCATCTCGCCGCATCCCCCACCTCGCACCCCGATTGCTATGCGGTGAGGCTCCTCGGCCGCCTTGGAACTATCTTCGTATCGGACGCATCGCGGGATAAGGGGTTGTCACTGGTAGTCGCCCCAAGCGCGTCCGATGCTTGGACTATTCCGAGGCGGCCCTGTGGCCTCCTCCGTCTAGCCGTTGGGGCCATCTCGCCGCATCCCCCCCCTTGCACCCGGATTGCTATGCGGTGAGGCTCCGATGCTTGGACTATTTCGAGGCGGCCCTGTGGCCTCTTCCGTCTAGCCGTTGGGGCCATCTCGCCGCATCCCCCCCCTTGCACCCGGATTGCTATGCGGTGAGGCTCCTGGGCCACCTTGGAACTATCTTCGTATCAGACGCATCGCGGGATAAGGGGTTGTCACTGGTAGTCGCCCCAAGCGCGTCCGATGCTTGGACTATTCCGAGGCGGCCCTGCAGCCTCTTTCGTCTAGCCGTTTGGGCCATCTCGCCGCATCCCCCACCTCGCACCCCGATTGCTATGCGGTGAGGCTCCTCGACCGCCTTGGAACTATCTTCGTATCGGACGCATCGCAGGATAAGGGGTTGTCACTGGTAGTCGCCCCAAGCGCGTCCGATGCTTGGACTATTTCGAGGCGGCCCTGCAGCCTCTTCCGTCTAGCCGTTGGGGCCATCTCGCCGCATCCCCCACCTCGCACCCCGATTGCTATGCGGTGATGCTCCTCGGCCGCTTTGGAACCATCTTCGAATCGGACGCATCGCGGGATAAGGGGTTGTCACTGGTAGTCGCCCCAAGCGCGTCCGATGCTTGGACCATTCCGAGGCGGCCCTGAAGCCTCTTCCGTCTAGCCGTTGGGGCCATCCGTCGCCTCGCACCCCCGATTGCTATGCGGTGAGGCTCCTCGGCCGCCTTGGAACCGTCTTCGTATCGGACGCATCGCGGGATAAGGGGTTGTCACTGGTAGTCGCCCCAAGCGCGTCCGATGCTCGGACCATTCCGAGGCGGCCCTGAAGCCTCTTCCGTCTAGCCATTGGGGCCATCTCGCCGCATCCGTCGCCTCGCACCCCCGATTGCTATGCGGTGAGGCTCCTCGGCCGCCTTGCAACCTTCTGTGTATCGGACGCATCGCGGGATAAGGGGTTGGCACTGGTAGTCGCCCCAAGCGCGTCCGATGCTTGGACCATACCGAGGTGGCCCTGAAGCCTCTTCCGTGTAGCCGTTGGGGCCTTCCCGCCCCATCCCTCGCCTCGCACCCCGATTGATATGCGGTGAGGCTCCTCGGCCGCGTTGGAACTATCTGTGTATCGGACGCATCGCGGGATAAGGGGTTGGCACTGGTAGTCGTCCCAATCGCGTCCGATGCTTGGACCATTCCGAGGTGGCCCTGCAGCCTCTTCCTAGTCGTCGGGGCCTTCCCGGCGCATCCTTCGCCTCGCATCCCGATTCCTATGCGGTGAGTCTTCTCGGCCGCCGCGGAACTATACCTGTTATCGCTACTGCATCCTTCGGCTGGTAACCTCCTCTGCCGCCTTGGAACGTTCTCTTTGTCGGACGCGTCGCGGGATAAGGGGTTGGCACTGGTAGTCGCCCCAAGCGCGCCTGATGCATAGACCGCTCCGAGTCGACCTTGCTTTCAGCCTCTCACATGCATAGACCTCTCTGAGTCGACCCTGCAGCCTCTCACGTTTAGCCTATGGAATCTCGCCTCACAACATGATTGCTATCCTTGATGCATCCCTTGCCTCGAGCCCTGATTGCTTTCTTGGCTGCATCCCTCCTCTCCTCACAGCCCAGTTGTCATCACTGCTTCATCCGTCGCTTCATGCATCTGGCTGCTGGGCCCTTCCCACCGCACACCTCGATTGCTATCTCTGCTGCATCACACACCCCGATTGCTATCTCTGCTACATCCCTCGGCTCTCACTTCTGCATCCTTCGCCTCACACCTCGATTGCTATCAATGCTGCATCTGTAAGCTCACACCCCGATTGCTATGCGGGGAGGCTCCTTGGCCGCCTTGGAAATTTCTCTGTGTCGGACGCACCGCGGGATAAGGGGTTGGCACTGGTAGTCGCCCCAAGTGCGCCCGACTCTTAGACCGCTTCGAGGTGACCTCGTAGCCTCTTTCGTCCAGGCTTCCTGCCTTCAACGCCCTTTTTACACCTCGATTGCTATGCGCGGGCTCCTTGGCGTCTATCACCTCTCTGCGAAGAGTGGCACGATGATTGTTGGGGTAAATCGTAGCAGTCCGATCTCTGGCCTTGGGCCATTGTGAGGGCTGATCGATTTCCTGTGCGCATCTCGTGTTCGCCCAGTAACAGACTCGACGACTTGTAATCGGTCTTGTTCCCGATTGTTCCTGGAGGTAGTCTTCGGAACTCTTGGATTTGACCTGTCACTCGAACTGTCCTCTTCCGAGGATGCTTGTGTGTGTGCGCTTGTGCCATTTCCTTGGCGGTATTAACGAGATATTAAAGAGCGGAGTGAGCGCCTCGCCCAGCTATGTTTGGGGCTCTCACTCCCTTACCCGGTGTGCGACCGCTTTGCACGTAGGTTGCGGAGCATCGCGACTCTTTCGATGTTTGGCGGTTGTCTTCCGGTGATGCGTTGGTCCCGAAGTGCACGTTACTAGCATTTCTGCCATTGTTCTCGATCTTTGGCACGTTCCTTCGTTGCAATTGGATATATATCTCCGTTTATACGCGCAGGCTTCTCCCGCCTATTCAGCGCTGTCCCACTCTCAGCACTCTCGTGGTCTCCTTGGCTTCTCTCTCCCGTGAGCGAGCTCTCTTCTCGAGTCTTTTCCATGTCCCATGGAGGTTGCCTTGCGAAATTCGGGCACACAAACGTGACCGGATAAGAGCGGAATTGCCTATGAGGAGAAGCTCACCTTAGGGAGCAGCAATGCCGAGTGTTTCGACAGAGGGTAGAGGGGGCGTTGTTTGGGCGGTTGCACAAAAGAGTGCTACGGTTGCACTGAAGGTTGCTTCCTCGTCTCCGACGAACTCTTCGAGGCAAAAAAGCTTGTTTACGGGGTCGAGGTGGGACTGTTCATGCGAGTTGCGCCACCAAAAGTGCGTAGGGGGCATATACCTGGGAAATGGATGTCTCTGAGTGGCCTTACTCGGTCGCGTGCACGGTGCATTCTCTAACAGCAGGACTGTCGCGAGCATGTGCGGTTCGGATGTTTTCGGGTAAAGGGTTCCGTACGGGATGTTCTTCCCAGGCTCCTGTGAACCGAGACTCTGCATCGTCATGCTCCGGCTCCCGTGGGTGCTTCATGCCTCGTCGAGCTGTTTGTCGTGGGCGATTAAGGCC